>NC_022019.1:19853198-19923133 GCF_000317375.1 Microtus ochrogaster | reverse complement strand
TTTAATTAGTTTGGATAGGGGTTTGTCAATCTTGTTGATTTTCTCCAAGAACCAACATACAGTATCATCCACACAGGCCAGACTCACAGTGCTGTTCCTGGCCTAAGTCACCCTGGAGCTTGCATACCCTGTGTGTTATCTGGAATTTAACCTTTGTGAGTCAGTTCACAGAACCATTACATGGGTAGCCTTCAAAAATATGAAACTTTAGGGTTTAAATATGAGCCGGTATATTCTAGTTCTTTAGGCAGGTAACAGAAGTCTTCCTATGCTCACATTTTCTCTGTAAAATATAATCTGTGTTCAGTGAGGATGCACAAAATGACATGCTCACAAGTCTCAGTTCTGTAACTTCAGTGTTGTAGGGTAGCCCAAGGAATAAACCCGGGGAAACTCTGAGCTTATAGACCAGAGATGAAGAGATCTGAGGTAGGATGAGGTGTATGATGCTGTCACAAGATGAATAGGTACCAGAAGTACTAGAGGAATTGAAGTGAACTGAACTCCTTAGACTTGAGGTGGACTAAAAGGGAAAGAACAAATGCTACTCATACTGACTGTGGCTTCCATTCAAACTTCCGACTCATTGGTTTTTCTTCTCAGGTGCTCGTATTACAGGAGCGGCAGAAACTCTGTCATTAAACATAGGAAGTTATATTGGAAATTAAGTGTCTCCACTGGTAACATTTCAGAGCTATTTGCAGTTGGCAGACACTAAAATAAGATACCCACCCTTCTGTGGATTCTGTCTTTTCCCATGACTCTAATTGGACTTTCAGGACACATGTCATCTTGAAATTTATTTATCCCATCCTAAATCAAGAAAGTGAGTTTCTAGAGGCATGGGGACAAGTTAAGCAAGCAAGCTTGCCCCAGAATTGCACTGTATTGATTTGGTGCTAAAACAGAAGGAAAGAACCCTCCAGAAACACTGTTGTTTAATGACAAATGAAAAATGGAATAGGTCTGTGGAGTTGTTCTCTTTAAATCAAAGGACTCTATTTGCAGTTTGAAGTACTCTGGTGCGAGGTAAAATCTTGATTAGCTGAGATTCCTTGTGCCCATCTCTTGATCTTTTGCAGAACAATCACAGGAGAGACTTGGCACACAGAAAATACTCCCAGAAAGCCCAGAAGCAATGCAAATGATGTGTATCCTCCTCCACATTTCCAGGCATTGCCACAGAGAACTATAGAGCCTGAAGGTTAGAGGAATCCCCAGGGATCATGCAAATGATCCACAAGGAAAGAGAATTCACTCTCTTGTTTAATGCTTTCCTAGACAAAAACTGTAGACCAGGAAATTAGGGGATGTTTTTTTCCCAAAGTGTTAAAATTACTTTTTCTAGTCAAGTCTGTCTATCTAGTTTATTAATAGCCCTACTCTGAGTTTTCTGATTGCCTATTTCACTCTCCCAAAAGAGATGAAGGAAGCACGCAGGCCTTCAATAGGGCTACCCTTAGAAAGACTTTCATGGGAGACACTGGTGCGCAGTTATTTGGTATTCAGTGTGGCCATGGTGATTTTTAGTGGTTGTTATTTGGAGGATTTTCAGGACAGCTTTATTTGCAGTTTGATGTACCTACAGAACTACACATGACAAAACTGAGCCTGTGGGAAACAAGGCACCTCCTCCTGGAGGCTGGGAGAAAGCACAGGTCAAAGCACTCTTTTCGAAGTGTGTACAGAATTATCACTCATGTCCAGTGATTTGATTTAGGAAGGCAGATTTGGGATGCTTCTGGATATATATATCCAGAATGAGGAAGGCTAAGACAGGGAAATCTGGCAACTCAGGCTTGGCATACAACATAGTAATGAAGAATCCTGAAATTGGCACAGTAACAAACCAAGATTATTAGTTGAGAAAACTCAAGGCAAAGATCATATTTGCCTTGTGTCCTCGGATTCATGACTTGTCTGGTGACAAAGTTCAATTTCTCTGCCATCAATCTCTAAGTCTACTTATTACTTCTTTAGTCTCATGGTGTCAAACTCTCTAGCAGATGCAAAAAACAAACAAACAAACAAACAAACAAGCAGATACCCCTAAATGAAATAGAATATCAACATTCATGGTGAGGCCCTGGGGGTGGGGTGGCAGGGATCCAATGTTTAGCGTTTACTTCTGATTTTTGAGTGTGTAGCTTTGGGATCAGACTAATTATAAACAAGATTGTACCCAATTGGCTATCTTATATGCATAAAGGAAATGTCCCTATGTCTACACATCTCTTGGGGTCCTTCTTTCTAGTACTGATGCACTCACCTCTAAGAGAAGATTAGGTTTTCCTCATTTCATTTGCTCTTCTTGATTGCTGCTTGTCTGACTCAGAACTATCTTAGGAGATGTATGACGACAACATTACCCATATCAACACAGAGGACTCTGTCTGTATCTCAGTTGATGGTTATTGTTTGCGCTCAGTTGAAACTTCCTGTCCCACCCAGTCTTACATTGGACCCTATTGTATTAGGTATATTTGTATACAAAGAATTCAGACCAAACAAGTTGGTTGGCTTAACCAGCATTGCCTTTATTTGGGGGTATTATTATTAATTTAAACTCTTGCTCTTTGACCAGAAAGGAACTTTGAAAATATTTTGTAAAATTACTTCTATTCCTAGATAAAGAAGCTAAAAGTTGCTGAGTGGTGGTAGCCTACATCTTTAATCCCAGCACTTGGGAGACAGAGACAGATGGATCTCCTTGAGTTCAAGGTCAGCCTGGTCTACACAGGAGTCCAAGGGTAGCCAGGGTAGTTACACAGAGCAACCCTGTCTCAAAAAAATTTAAAAAAGCTAAAGGTTAAGTGATTAAGTATCCTGTTTGAGATCACACAAATAATTGATGACCAGGTTAAGACTAGATAGAGATGGGGGTTTATAGACACACAGTCCATAGTTCTTTTCACAGAATACATACATACATACATACATACATGTGATATATATTGCATTTGTGTATTTTAGAATGCTTCTAATAAAGTTCTTTTATTACATTTTACTTTAAGTGTACAATGAGTTTTTATGGACATTTTCATAGTGTGCATTGTTACATGTGTGCACATTACCCCATCGTCACCTTCTCATCATCCTCTCCTCCCCACTGTCCTTTTCCTATCCCCAAACAGTCTCCTTTCTACTTTTGTGTCTCATACATCTGTGTCACATATGGGAAAAGACATGCAATGTGTTTCCTCCAGATTCTAACTGAGAAGAGAACTTCATTGATTCATCTTCCAGGGTAGAGGGGAAAGCAGGGTGGCTGACAGAGAGAAATTACCCAGACACTACTATGGGGACCTATCTTTGCTATGTTTTGATTTGATTGTGCAGGACTTGCTGCCTAGAAAGTTGCTAACAGAGAGTAGAATCAGCCCATGAAAAAGAAGTGTGTTGCAGTCAACGAAACTGAAAGGAGGTGGAGATCTGAAGAGTGTATATGAGAAATGAAGATGCAGAATTTAGAGTTTGCCCAGCTGTGGTTTTGGTCTTGTTTTGGATCAGTGTGATCATTTGAATGAAAATGACCCCCACAGGCTCATAGGAAGTGGCACAACTAGGAAGTATGGCCTTGTTGGAATAAGTGTGGCCTTGTTGGAGGAAGTGTGTCACTAGGGACAGGCTTGAGGTTTCAGAATCTCAAGCCAAGCCCACTGTTGTTATCTCTTCCTGCTGCCTGCTCATTCAGATATGGAACTCTTAGCTCCCTCTCCAGCACTATGTCTAACTGTATGCTGCCATGCTTCTTATCATGATGTAATGGACTGAACCTCTAACTGAAAGCCAGCCCCAATTAAATGCTTTCCCTTATAAGAGTTACTGTGGTCATGGCATCTATTCACAGCAATGAAACCCTGATTAAGACGTCTAATATTTCCTCACTATGTTCCCTTTCCTTCCTTTAGGGATGAAAATGCATATCCTGTGCCATTCCATTATATTTTACAAGTATTTGATCTCTTTCTTATTTTGGTTTCTATAGGGGATTACAGTTAAGAGATTCCCTTAAGTCTTAGAACAGGCTTTGGACTTTGAAATTTGAAACAGGGTCAAGAACTGTTGTAAACTGTGGAGGCTTTTGAAGTTGGACTTAAGGAGTTATTGTATTATGATATAACCTCAAATCTGTGGGGTTTTGGCTTCTGAAACTGAAAAGGCTACCTACAGTAACACACCTACTTCAACAAGCCCATACCTCCCAGTAGTGCAATTCCCTGTGAGCCTATGGTGGCGATTTTCATTTACACCTCCACATTCTACTCCCTGGCCCCCACAGGGGGCTGATCAATGTGTGGAACTCTCAGCTACCTCTCCAGCATCACATCTGCCTGCATTCTGCCATGTTTCCTGCCATGATAGTACTGGAATGAACCTATAAGTCAGCCCCAGTTTAATAGATTATATGGTATTTTCTAGCTGCTAAGTTAACTTCTGATGTGTGATATCCTATCCAACACCTGTACTGGTGTTGGCGATTGTGATGAGAATTGAGTGTCTCTCCCCAGTTCTATTAGTCATTGTTAAGAGCTTTTAATTATCCACAGTGGGTATGTATACTTTCTGGAAATGGTAAATGTTACATGTACCAGTGTCTTAGGGTTTCTAGTGCTATGAAGAGACACCACGGCCATGACAACTCTTATAAAGGACAAACATTTAATTGGAGTGGCTTATACTTCAGAGGTTTGGTACATTTTATCATGGTGGGACAGATCAGTATTCATGTAGACAAAGCTCTGGAGAAGGATCTAAGAGTCCTACATCTTCACTTGAAAGCAACAGGAAGTGGTCTTTCTCGCTGGGAGTGGCTGAAGCATATATGATACCTCAAAGCCCACGTCCACAGCAACACACTTCTTCCAATAAGACCACACCTACTCCAAACAGGCCACACCTCCCAATAGTGCCACTCCTTTGGGGGCGGCATTTTCTTTCAAACTGCCACAACTAGTGTTTAACTGGGTATAACTCATTCTTAAGATGAAGGCACATTGCGTTGTATGGTCTCATACTTGCAATTGAAAGCATTTATTGGTACTGTAGCCTGGCCTTGGGGAAGTAAACACTGTACTTAACTACAGCTCAAACAGCTGCATAGAGTCATACTGAAACTCTAGATAGATGCTACTAGGGATCACATTCTAAAGGAGAGTGTGTCTCACATTGCTATCAGAGGAAGCCTGCACAGCAATCTTTCCACGGGGACCTGCCACTCTCTACCGCCCTAACAGCTTCAGATTTGGGGAACAGATCTTTTGGTGAATAATCCATTATGTCTTCGGTGGATGCATAACAAGATAACAATAGGGAACATTGTTGGAAAGAGTTCCTCAGGTTTGGGGCCATCCAGGGGGCAGGGTTTCTAGAAGGTGTGACACTGAGGAAGAGAAAGTTCAAGGGTTGTCAGTTCTCAGAATAAAAATTCAAAGCATCCTAAGAGTTCCTTGTGGCTGCACCGATGAAAAGCTCACACTGGCTTTCAGCTCCCAATGCACAGCCTGCATTGTGCTTCTCTCACTCCAGGAGGTTTGTGAATGACTGTGAAGACAGGATGGGGCATGGGAAATGAAACAGACAGGTTAAGAGTGAGACACAGCTTCAGTGAAGAATTCTCTCATTTATCTTGCCTCATGTGACTCATTTTGGTTCCTGGTTTGTTTCCTATATTTTAAAATAAAAGTGGTAGACTAGCATTAAAAATAATCCCTTTATTTGTGAGACTGTGTCACAGAGACAATATCCCTGGGATTCCATACAGAAACTTGTTCAGTCATTGCTCCAGTGAGTGACTATGTTGATTGCATGATATATGTCCTGACTTAGACATGTCAAAGATAGGTGATCATGAGAACAGCACTGACCTACCAAGTGTCTGTGACCTCATCCATGATTTCTTCCATTAAGATGTTGCTGTTGGTTACAGCAGCACCAAAGGCTAGCCAGTTTCAAGGTCAGTGCCAGCCTAATTCTCCATGATCTGTGGCTCAGGTATAAAATATCTTCAGCAGTATAAAGTCTTACCGTCAAGTTCTAGATGGTAACCAATAGCACTGGCAATAGCTTGTTATGGTTTGAGGGAGGGAGAATAGGACATCATTTGACAAGAACTCCAAAAGAGGAAGGAAACCCATAGCTGGCATTGGGATTCTGGTTTGTTGGGGGTGTACTGCTGTTATAACATGACTCTGTTTAAACTCTTTACACACACACTCTTACACTTATATATGGAAGCTTCTACAATATTTCATCTCCCAACCTGTAGAATAAGAATTCCAGTTTTTGCCCCTTTACCCCCAGTGCCTCTGATAGCTTATGCTGGAGAGGATGTGGAGTAAGGGGAACACAAATCCATTGCTGGTATGAATGCAAACTTGTACAACCACTTTGAGAATCAGTGTGGTGGTTTCTCAGAAAATTGAGAATCAACCTACCTCAGGATCCAACAATACCACTCTTGGGCATATGCCCCCAAAATACTCAGCTTTCAAATAGCTAACACTATGAGTTTTGTGCCAGGATGTCAACATTTTGTGTGTGTGTGTCTGGGGGGGGGCACAGTTCAACCTTTAAGTGTCTTTACTCTAGTTTTTCACATATTGTGTTATTGCCTAAGAAGAAGAGACATTCCCCAAAATATTAAACATTCCAGTATCAAATTTAAATTAAACCTAGTTATCATCTTTCATCTAAGTCATTAAGTCAGTCATGGGTGATCCTCATGATAGGGATCTATTCTGATACAAAATTCCTCTCCAGCTGTGAGTAACTTACATGGGACCAAACATTCTCTGCTTCTGAATTGCAATGGTAATGGCAGTTCAGGGTAGGCATTCCCATTCAGAATACTGGAAAAAAATAATATTTATGCAAAAAGTCTGAAACCTATCCCAGGGTAAATCAAAGGATGCCAACATCTGAGAAAGACAGACCCTCTTTTTCAGTGCTCTGTCTAATTCAACTGTAGCGGTGGTATCCTTCCCTCTTGACTCATGAGATGAGAGTTCCACCCTCTCCACCCAGGAGACACATTCACATAGGGTTCACTAGTTCTTCTCTTAGAGCAGGTATGCATTCATTGCATGCTGACTCTGTCTCTTTCTTGCCAGACCAGAAGCATTTCTGCTAGCATACAACCCTAAGACACTTGGATGTTGCTCAATCAATGCATGAGTTGAAGCCACCAAGCAGAAGAGTTCTCTGCACACTCTTACGTATCCACATTGCTCCTTCTGGCCTCTCCTGAGATTTCTGACACACTCCCTGATCCTAGACTACATTATCTGGGTAGAGGTAAAGTTTCCAAATCTTCAAGCACTGTTGCTACTCACCCAATAATGTATCCCTCATTTGTCTCTTCCCTCTCATATTTTCCTCTGAGCAGAAAGGAGAAAAAGAGCAGATTCACCTCAGTTTGTTTAGTCCTCTCAACTAAATGTTCAAGTTCATCACTTTACAAATTAGACCTTCTCCTACACAGAAAAATATCATTCTGCCAAACCCTTTGTTACTGTATGATAAAGATAACCTTTCCTTTGGTGTTCTGTAATTTAGGTACATGTCTAAGATACAACTAAGAGCATTTTAAATAGTCATGTTTTCTAAGATGATAAATGCTTCTGGGTTATCTCTGACTGTTTTTAGGTGTAGATATTTTTATTTCCTTGCTTCAAAGTCAGGGATCACATACAACCTGTAACCCAGGCTAGTCTTGAATTCATAAAAGTCATGACTGTGCCTCAATACTGGAATTTGAGGTCTGTGCCTTTATGTGTGACTTAGGTATGAATCTATTTGTGTGTATTCTACTTAGAGTTCAGTGTTATGTGCTTGTGTGTGTGCTTAGTTTTGGGAAATGTTTTTATTATTATATTTTTAATTGAGAATGCCAACCAATATATTTTGATCATCTTTAGCTCCCCAACTCCTCACAGCTTGGCCCTACCTTCCTATTCACCCAACTTCACAATCTATTTCCCATATCTCTCTCATTAAGTTCAATATGTATTTCCTAAATATTTTCCAGTGTGGGGTCTGCCCTGAGGCATGGTCAACCTACCTGGGTTATACCCTTAAAGGAAACTGGTTCTTCTCCCAGCAGGTATCAAATACCCAAACTCCTCAGCTAGTGGTGGATTCTGTGCCCACCTCCTCTTGACCATGATGAGACTTGAGTTTTATGGGTCTTATGCTTGTTGTCACAGTCTCTGGGTGTTTCTACATTCAGTTGCCAGATTGTGTCTGGAAAATACTGTTTTCTTGTAGCCAACCGCCACTTCTGGCTCTCACTGTCTCTCCAATGCCTTTCCCTGTGAAGATCCTTCAACTCTAAGGGAAGATGTGTGCCATAGACATTCATTTAGGGGTGAGCATTCCAAAGTCTCTCTCTACACCTTGCCTAGCTGAAGGCCACTGCCAACCACCAAATAATGCAAATATAAGCTCTCTACTGAGGACTGAGGGATGTATTAACCTATGCATTATATGATGTCATTAGGGGGTCAGTTTAATATTACATCTGTTTAATAGCATAGCAGTAGCTTCCCTATTAGGATGCAGAACCTGTCTAATCACAGCTTCTTGGCTGAGGATGATTCCAGTTCATTCTAGGATGGAGTTTATCTTGTGGAGTGGAACCAAAAATCCAGTCATAAAGTAGCTGGTTACTTCCATGACATTCTTGCCAGTATTGCTCCAGCAGGCATTTCTTGTACCATATGCCAACAAATTAAACCCCAGTACCAGGAAGGGTTGTATTCTTTGAGTTTTTGGCTCACAAGGTCCCATAGACCTCCAAGTTAACTCCTATAAATCCTATTTTTAGCATTATTTCTATGATCTTTACTTTTGACTCTGTACCTCTTAATATACTATCCCATAGGTTAATTTTCTTCTTTTTTCAGGTCCTCAAGTTGAGGACTGTCTTACTTAAGTTTTCATTACTGTAAAGCGACACCATGACCACTGCAACTCTTATAAAGGAAAACATTTGAGAGTGGCTTGCTTATAGTTTCATAGGTTCCGTCCATTATTGTTGACTGGGGTTTCTGTCCCACTAGGTCCCACAGCCTTTTAGTCCCAAATAAACAAAGATACATAAATTATAAAGTGATTGGCCTATTAGCTCAGGCTTCTTACTAACTTTTATAACTTATATTAGCCCATAATTCTTGTCTGTGTTAATCACATGGCTTGGTAACTTTTTTGGCGAAGCAGTCATACCTTGCTTATTCAGCGTCAAGCTTTCTCTGTCTGGGTGACAACTGCGGACTGCTAAAACTTTTCTCTTTCCATAATTCTCATTGCCATACCCCTACTTCCTGTCTGGTTGCCATTGCCCCACCTATACTTCCTGCCTGGGTACTGGCCAATCAGCATTTTATTAAAAATAATACAAGTGGCAGGATAAAAGACCATTGTCCCACAGCACATTATCATCATGGTGAGGAGCATGACTGTGTGCAGGTAGACTTGGTGGTGGAGCCAAGAGTCCTACATATTGACTCAGAGGCAACAGGAAGTCCAGTGATCCATGGGATGGTATTCCCTGAATAGGAAAGCTCAGAACCCACCTCCACAGTAACATATTTTCTCCTACAAGGACATACCTCTTAATAGTACCACTCCCTCTGAGCTAAGGTGGCCCCAATACATTCAAACTTCCACAAGTATTAAATGAACCTGTTTACTACCTTTCCTTTTTCTTTTATTTTGCCTGTTTACATTTTTTTTTACATCAGGCTGGCAATTCTTTTCTTTAATCTCAAATACACTTTCCCCAGTAGGTTTTCTGTTTGGATGTTTTAAAATGTATCCTCTTTTTTGATACTGTTACATGTGGATAGCATCCTTGAGCTATTTTTGCTATCCCCATTTGGTTCACTGGCTGTATAAGATGATCTAGAGCCTTGGTTCAATAAGTCGAAGTAGCTGCTTCCTCAGAGACTTTCTATTTTCTACATTTTCCTTTTAGTGGGCTGTATTTTCTTGATTTTTTTGCATGTTTCATGTGTTTATTGTTAAAAGCTATGCAGTTAATAATATCATGTGACAAACCCAGAGGCTGGATTTCCCGCTTCCCATCTTAGAAAATGCTGCTTCACTGTTTTTGTTATTATTATTGCAGTCTTGCTTTATGCTTAGACTTACTTTGTATGCAAATATATGAATTTTTGATTATTTTTTGTTATGAATATTTTTCTGTTTTAATGGGGATTGCACTGAATCCATAGACCACTTCAGGCAATGTAGCAGTTTTCACTATATTAATTCTGACCAGCAATCATAAGAGATCTTTCCATGTTCCAGAGATCTTTTACCTCTTTAGCTAGGTTTGTTCCTCGATGTTATATGTTTTGAAGCCATTATAAAACAGATTTTTTTCCTTTGATTTCTTCTTCAGCAATTTTGTTAATGACACATGGGGAAAGCTAGTGATTGTACAATGATTTTGGATCGTATTACCTTGCAGACAGTGTTTATCAGATTAAAGTGATAGGTGGATCTTAATGTCTTTTAGAATGGAATCATGCTACTTGCAAGTAGGGGTAAGTAGATTTCATCCTTTCCCATTTATATCCCTTCCTTCTTCCTCCTCCTTCGCCTTCCTTCCCTCTCTCCCTCCCTTTTTCTCTCAGTCCCTCTCTTCCTTCCTCCCTTCCTTCCTTCCTTCCTACTGCTCTAGCTAAGACTTTGCCTTTGCTACACAAAGTCATTACTATATTGAGTAATAGTCCTATTTCTAGTTTTTTGGGAGGAGGGGGATTTTTATTATGAAGAAATATTAACTAAAAAAATCTTTTGTGGATCTATTCAGATGACCATGTGGTTTTTTTTTTTTAACTTAAATCTACCCTGTGATGCATATGTGCATATCTAACCACCTTTGCATTCTTGAAATGAAATGGACTTGGTGATGGCGTATGATCTTCTTTTCTGATTTGTTTGCTTTACTAATATGTAGTTAACATTTTAATCTCTTTTGATTAACTTTTGTTTGGAGCCTAATTTATCTAATATCAAAATAGCTGTGCCTTTGGGTTTTGGTTTCCATTTATTTGATAATTTACTGTCATCCTATGAATCTCAGTCTCTAGGTTCCAAAAGTGAGGTGTATTTCTTGGAGATAACAATCAATTGGGTGTTTTTTTTTTCAACATAGCCCTCTCTCTCCATGTTGGTGGGTTTAAGCCGCTTTTGGGAGGGGTATTGTTGATATGCCTAGATGGTCTACTAATTTTGGTAAAGTTTTGTTGTTTTCTGACTGGGTGAACTTTTGTTGTTGTTCATCTCATTCTTAATAGTATTTGGATTTCCTAGATTCCTCTGTGAAACATAATGGATTCCTTTTACCCTCTTTTTTTCTGTTCAGTACTTTCTGAACATGATTGATCCTTTCTTCCTTCTTTCTACATAGAACCACATATCCTCTGTCTGCTGATGTGGGAATCATGAGTGCCTTTAATCAAAAGTTCTTTATTTTCTGTTACCTCTAGCTTTGCTCTGTTAGGCAGTCTCAGTCTGCAGTTGTTTACGCTGAAGACCTGAGATTGCCTTCCTTTCCAATTGTTCTCATAAAATTTAAGAGATCTAATTTGCACCCTGCAACTAAGCATCATGGCCATGGCAATGCAGTGCTCTGCTTGACCAAGTCTCTGTCTCAGGTCCTGCCCTGGCAATGAAGGAAGCATAATTCCAATTGGAATCATGTAAACAAAAGGTGAATATATTCTGAGCCTTAAATAAAATGATAGCTATTCACTCTCTGTTACAGATATGAGCTATTTTGATTATTACTAGTATTAGTGCTTCTCTACAGTATGAAGTTATATCATTGAGGAATCTCTTAATATCCCACAAACAACAACCTTCTCAATATGCACTATAATAATACTATATTATTTAATGTTTGATTTACATATACTGGTGTAGGAGGTCCTTCTTTGTGTGTGTTGCTTTCATTGGTTAATAAAGAAACTGCTTTGGGCCCTTGATAGGGCAGAACTTAGGTAGGCAGGGAGGACAGAACTGAATGCTAGGAGGAAGAGAGGTGGAGTAGGGGAGAGACACCACGGAGCCACCAGAGTAAGATATGCTGAATCTTTCCCGATAAGCCACTGCCACATAGTAATATACAGATTAATAGAAATGGGTTAAATTAATATGTAAGTGTTAGAAGATAAGAAGTTAGAGCTAATGGGCCAAGCAGTGATTTAATTAATACAGTTTCTGTTTGGTTATTTCAGGGTTAAGCTAGCTGGGCAGTCGGAAAGAACAAGCAGGCCCTTCTTGCAACACATATACATATATAGTTTTATTAACAAGGCAGTTAACCTTTGTTGAATATTGACGTGCATATTTTGTATCATTATCAAATGATATTATAACATTTAATATTTGTTGAATTCTTACACTCTACTATTTATTTATGTATTTATTTATTTATTATGTATACAACATTCTGCCTCCATGTATGCTTGCACGCCAGAGTAGGGTGCCAGATCTCATTACAGATGGTTGTCAGCCACCATGTGGTTGTTGGGAATCAAACTCAGGACCTCTGGAAGAGCAGCCAGTGCTCTTAACCACTGAGCCATCTCTCCAGTCCCCTACACTCTACTATTTTTTTTTTGTTTGTTTTTTTCGGGACAGGGTTTCTCTGTGGCTTTGGAGCCTGTCCTGGAACTAGCTCTGTAGACCAGGCTGGTCTCGAACTCACAGAGATCCACCTGCCTCTGCCTCCTGAGTGCTGGGATTAAAGGCATGCGCCACCACCGCCCGGCTCACTCTACTATTTTTGAATGAGCATCTTAGGTGCTAACATTTGCTTTGGTGCTCTCTCAGTCATTGGACTTGGCTTCTGACCTGATTTTGCCTGTGCTTCATTCTCTCCAATGTATCCACTTAGGAAATATTTTCCCTGCATCAAAATGGATCTACTAAGTGTGAAGCTTACTTTCTCCCTGTTTCATACTTTCACAGTGAGTCCTACTCCAGTGATATACTTTAGGCTTTATTCCTTCTCTCTCTCCTATGTCGTGCAGCTTCAGTTATAAGCAAATCATCCTTATCAGAGAAGTTGCTGCTAAATTTGGTTTGAAAACTCTCACCATGCTTTTTTGGCCTGGGTCAGCACTCTGTGAAATGACTTTCCACAGACTTGCTGGCCACATCCTTTGTAGTGCGGAATTATAAATGGGAGTCCTTGTTTATTGTAAAGAATAAAGCACTAAATCTTGACATTTTATGTAGAGGGCAAAAGGGCCTTGTGCACACAGATAAGCTCTGGAGAATCCAGCAGAGTTTAACACCACACAGCTTACCTTTTCAATGAAATGAGGTACTTAGCTGTTTTTCTGGAATGCTGGGCTTTGGAATGCTTTGCTGTCTGATGAGACAGGTTCCACCCATATCTTCCAGAATTATGTTTTACTTGTCCCAAACCCTTAAAACCTTGAGCATTACTTGTAGGCCATAAAACTCATCTTTGTGGGAGATGTCATTTGTACTTTATAGCAGCCTAAGTGACATCTATGTTACCCTGGAGCCAGGCATTTTGTTTATCTCAGCCAGTCTCCCTAGAATCTAAATCTTGGGTCCTACCTACCTCTGAGACCAACAGTACCCATTCTTGTGAAAGAAGTCAAATTTACTTTGTAAAGAATCTCAGTAGAAACATGTCTTCAACTTTGCTGAACTCACTGGGCTAAGTTAATTGTTATCTGAATACCTCTTTTCCCCCAAATTGTGCTGTATTTAAATACAGCTAAAGTAAAATGATCTTGATCAGGCTCCAAGAAGTCTTGATGCAGGACTGGTTACCAAAATTGGGCTGACTAAGTCTCATTCTCACCTCACCCTTATCAATTTTTTCCAGCTTGCTATAAAGCCTGCAGGGACCCTTCCATAATTCCCTATATTATCTAGGATAATGTACTGATATTTCAGAATGGTAGTTTATTAGTAGGCTATCATTAGATTTGATTCTGACAGTTCAGTTGCCCATGGTCTCTGAAAGCAGAGAAGTTCAGTCTGGGATGCTGCTTTTATAAAGTTGATATTTTCATTAAAAATTATTCAGAGGCTCTTGCGATATAGAGAAGCATTAAAGGTTAATACCAATAGTGAATACCATCTTTCTAATGCATTTGCAGTGGGAAAAGTAACTCTCGTTCCAAGGTGATTTACAAAGCTATTATACAGTTCATTGTTGTATATAGTTATATCCTCTAAAGACATCAGGATTCAAAACGATAAGGAAACATATTTAAGGAATACAAACTAATATTATTTGAATCATACATTCTCCACAGAAAGGTATTTTGAAGCTCTAGTTCCCAAGACCCAAGAGTGTGCTTTTGTTGTGAAAATGGTGTTGTAGATGGAATGAATTTACAGTAAGATTAAACTTGTGTAGTTGTTGAAATAAGAGCGGTGGGGCTGCGTCCCCAGCACCCCGCTGCCTCCAAGGCTAGCTTTACCCGAAATAATTACACGGAAACTGTATTCTTTTAATCACTGCCTGGCCCATTTCTATCTAGCCTCTTCTAGGCTAACTCTCGCTCCTGGACTAGCCCATTTCTAGTGTAGCCCACAAGGTGGCTTACCAGAGACATTCTAGCCTAAGTCCATCCTGGGTCGGAGCTTCATCATATGTACCTCAGAGAGCAGAGCTGTCCCCGCATCCACCCAGGAGCCGGGAGCATGGCGTCTCTGCTCCAGAGAGCAGAGCTGTCAATCTGAGCTCACTTCCTCTTCCTCCCAGCATTCTGTTCTGTTTACTCCTCCCACCTATGTTTTAACCTATCAGGGCAAGCAGCTTCTTTATTTAATTAACCAATGACCTTCCTCCATCATGTAGTGTGGACTTAAAAGCCAGCATGTAGCTGCAAGCCAAGAAGAGCCACAGATTTCTGACAAACAGGCATTAAGAAGTGTCAAGGATTACTCTAAAAATGTCAGAAAGAACACGACCCTGTCAACACCTTGATCTTCTAACCTCTAGAACTGAGAGAAAATAAATTGCTTTAGTTTCAAGCTATCCACTTTAGGGCACCTGTTACAGGAGCTCTAGGAAAGGAATGCATAAAGGTTTTTATTATTAAGGGATTTCATTATTGTACCTTAATGGGGTCTGGAAATCAATGTCTACTGTTTACATACTTCGAAGTACATATTAAATTGGCCACTAGTTTACCAAGACCCACGATACAGTGTTATTTTCAGTGACCACTCCGTTACTTTTCAGAGAGATTCAGGAATGGAGAAAGCACATTTATAAATGCCCACAGAATTGCTAGAGGTGCTCATCATTCCTTCCTGTGAAAACAGATTCCATCCTGGTATCACATTGTTCCTGTTTTAACTATTTTATTTTAAATACATCCAGGGGTGTGATCTGCTAGTGATACATTCTCTATGCTTTGTGAGAAGATCTTTATTTTACCTTCATTTTTGAAAGGCATTTCCATGGGTTATAGACTTAGACTGAATTTTCTTATTGTGTGCACGTGTGTGTGTGTGTGTGCGCGCGCGCGTGTGTATTTAAACACTTCAGTATCTTTTTTATTTTTATTACCATATATTCATTGTACATAGCACTAATGATCAGTGGGACATTTCCTTGTATATTGTGTGTGCTAATTAAATCTAGTCTCCTCTGACAGCATTCCTATTAGTCATCATTATTCTACAGTCAGATTAGCATTGTTTTTTTTCCTATGAACAGGTTTTACTTACTTTTTTTGTGTGTCTATTTTTTTTTTCATTTAAAGTCCTCCAATCAGCCATTTTTGCTACAAGCCCCCCTCCCCCAAACAAGAAAAACTGACTAAAATTTCCTCTTTTATTATACAGAATGTTATATGTAGTGCATTCATTCTTATGTAAGTCAGTCATTGTGAACAATGCCACATTGCTCATGGGAGTGCAGGAATTACATTTGGAAACTGATTTCATGCTATCAGGATAGGCACTCTTGAATAGGGCAAGAGGATCCTGTTTCCTGAGGATCCTCAGCACTGCTCTGCGTGATGATTGTAATACGTACTGCTACCAAGTATAGGCATGACTTCTTTTTATTCTGTCAAGTATGCCCTTTGTGTAACAGCTATTCTAACTAGGGTGAGATACTGTCTTGTAGATTTTTTTTCCTCCCTGTGTTTCTTTGATATATATATTGGAGACAAGGTTTCTCTGTGTAACAGCTCTGGCTGTTCTGGAACTAGCTCGTATAGACCAGGCTGGACTCTAACTCACAAAGAGCTGCCTGTCTCTGCCTCCCAAGTGCTGGGTTTAAAGAGTTGCACCACAACCACGCAGCTAAGATATATATTGTGTGTGTGTATGTATGTGTGTATCTTTCACTGACTTTTGCAAGAAAAAAGTCAGTGTCATCAATTCAATAATTTCATAAACATTTCCTTTTCATGTTTTAATTGTTGAATATTTACACCTTGGATTATCTTTCTGCAACTCAAAATATAATATAGATAAAAAGTTAAGCATTTTCCTGTTTGATTGCATATAGATTAATGCTATATTACTATATAATATAATATAGCATAGGAGACTATTCTTTAAAATTATTGACTTTATTGGCATGCATTCATTGTACAAAGAGATGTCCATTAAGATATTTTCATGTAAATATATTATGTACTTTATAATACCCTTCCCTGCGTCTTCTTTTTCTCTCCTAACATTTTATTAATTCCCTTGGTTAGTCTTGCTTCTACTTTTATGTCCTCTATACTTACTCTGATTTTATTTATCTACATATAAAATCTGTAATACATAATGAATATGTAATATTTGTCATTCTAAGTCTGTATTACTTCATAAAGTTAAATGCCCTTCAGTTGCATCCACTTACTGAAGGGACTGTCTTTTCTCCAACATGAGTTTTTGGTATCTTTGTCAAAATAAATAAGGTGGTGGCAGGTGTGTAGGCTTATATCTGGGTCTTTTGTCTATCCCACTTCTCTATATTTCTGATTTTAATGCCAGTTCCATTCTGTTTATCTTGAAATAAGTTATTGTGATATCCCTAGAGTTGATCTTTTTGTTCAAGTTTGCTCTAATGATTGCTTGTAATTGTCAACTTGACAATTACAATATAGAGTCACCTGGGAAGACAGTCTCATTGTAATTGTCAACCTGACACAATGTAGAGTCACCTGGGAAGACAGTCTCATTGTAATTGTCAACCTGACATGATGTAGTCACCTGGAAAGAAGTCTCAATAAGGGGCTGACTAAATCAAGACAGGCCTGTGATTTTCTTAATTGGGTTACTTGGAGTGGGAAGACAAACACTGAATATGGGTAACACCATTTCCTGGGCTGAGGCTTGGACTGAATGAAAAGGAAAGCGCAAGCTGACTATTAGCAAGGCATGTATGCATTCATTCTCACTCTGCTCTTGAGCGTGGATATTAGATGCTTTCTGGGCAGTTGAGCTTTTCCACAATGATGAACTGTAATCTGGAATTTAATTGATTAGTTAGTTTAATTGTTTGTCAGTTTTGTCTTTTCAAAGGACCAGCTCTGTTTCATTGGTATTTTTATATTCTTTTTGTTTCCATTTCATTGACTATTTTGGCCATGTTTTTAATTACCCCTCCCACCCCAACATCTACTAATTTTGAACTTGGCTTGCTTTGTTTGTTTCTTTGGAAATTGAGATGCATCATCAAGTTATTTGTGGTCTAGTATGCCAGGAGGGTGTATACATGTTGAGGCCAGAAGTTGATGTTGGGTCTCTTTCGGCTTTTCATTTTGAGAGAGGGCCTTTTACTGAACCCCGAATTCACTGATTGGCTAAACTATCTGGCTAGTAAACTCCAGAGGCTTTTCCCCCTGTCTTCCCATCCCCAGACATGGGGTCACAGATGCATGCTGCTGTGTCTTGCTTTCATGTGGTGCTAGAGATCTGAACTCAGGTTCTTGTGCGGTGGACACTTTAGTGACTGAACTATCGCTGCAGCCCCAATATTGCCCTAAATTTTCACTGTATGCATTTCATAGGTATATAAACTTTTATAACTCTCTAATATGTTGTTTCTATTCTTCTTTAGTGCTAGGAACTTTTCCATTTCAGTCCCACTGTTTCTTGATGACATATTGATAATTCAATAGTGTGTTGTTACACCTCCATGAGATTGCATATTTTATGACAACTTTCTTTGATTGAATTCTAGTTTTAATTTATTGTGATCAGATAGAATAGAGGAAATCATTTGGATTTTCTTGTAGTTATTAAAAACTTGCTATGTGCACTGTAATATGGAATAATTCAGAGAATGTTTCCTGAGTTGATGAGGGGAGTATGTATTCTGCAGGATTTGAGTGGCATATTTTATAGCTATCTAATGTCCCTTAATTTTGAAGTTTCTCTGTTGATATGATTACTTGCCAATTGATGAGAGTGAAGTGTTAAAGGTATGTACTATTACTGTGTTGAGGTCGGTTTTTGATTTTCTGCCCAATATTATTTGGCTTACGACCTTGGCGTGATGATGCTGACCACATACACAGGTAGAATTATTAAATCTTCTCTGTGTTGTTTTCTAAAACAATATGATGTTAATTGAGTTATCTCTTGTAGTTTTGATTTCGAGACTAATTCCACTCCACTCTCTGGCCCCCAAAGGTTAATAGCTATATCATGTCAAGTGCAAAAATGCATTCAGTCCAACTTAAAATCCTCATTGTCTGTCACAGTCTCAACACTGTTGAAAAGTCCAAAGTCTCTTTTGAGACTCAGAGAAATCCCTTAACTGAAATCCCCGGAAAAATCAAAATAAAAGTTCAGATCACTTACTTCCAACATATAATGACACAAAGTATGTATTACCTGTTTGAAAAGGGAGCACAGTGAGAAAATACTGGACCAAAACAAGAATGAAAACCAGTGGGGGCAAACTTCAGACTGTGCATCCGATGTCTGTCTGGCTAAGTGCTTTTCAGATCTCTAACTCCTTTCAGCTTTGCTGAGTGCAACACTCTTCTTCCTCTTGGGCTGGTTCTGTCCACTCCCTGTTGAAAGCTTCCCTTAGCAGGTATCCCGTGACTCTGGCATCTCCAACAACTTGGAGCTTCCAAGGCTTTGCCTTCACAGTTTCGTGCAAAGGCCTCTCTGAGCCTTCGTGCAGTGACAACCGTGATGTCAACCTGGTTTCAATGTCTTTCTTTAGCCACAGGAGGAGATTGTACAACCTGTTTCTTGTATGCTTGACTCAAAAGCCAGAACCATGTGACTGAAGAGGCCACGTTCTGCTGCTTGTTGGGGTTGGGACTTGGCCCCGGTCCAGTTATATTTGCATCTGCTTTCTGTTTTAGGTGGCTTCCTTTACTTCTTAAGCTTTCCTTTAATTCCCTTTCCTGAGTCAGAAGCTTAGCTGAGTGGGATCTTGCCTGCCCTGAGGTCATGACTCTCTTTAGTACATTTATCGATAATCAGGGTTTTCTTTAAACTTTTTATCTTCTTGAGCACTGGAGTTAGCTATATCATTACGTTTCCTGGTGTTCCCCTTCTCCTCAAACTGCATCTGTATTTTTCATTGTTCAGTGTACTCCTTTTCGTTATAGATCTGCATTAGAATGACCACAGTTAATACTAGGCTGCCTTGAAAGTTCCTTCACCAATGCTGATAATGGAAAGCTCTTCAAGTTAACCTCAGGCAGATTTTTGGATAAGGGCAGAAAGTAGCCACGTTCTTCATCAAACACAAGAACAGTCTCTAGACTACATACTAAGATTCTTCCCCCTCTAAAACCTCATGAGCTGGGTCATCATAATCTACATTGCTCAGTACCACCGTCTTCCACTTTCCAATTATTATGGGTCATTAAGCCTTGCTTAAAATATCTAGCTACTTTCCTAATCCAGAATCCCCAGTCCACATTCTACCAACAAGCAGCATGGCCAAGCCTTTCTCAGCAATACCCCAGTCCCTGGTATCAACTTCTGTTTTATCCAGTGTTCTACTGCTGTGAAGAATCATAATTGAAAGGTTTAAGAATAAGAATATAAAAATGTAGACTCCAAAAATAAAAATGTTGAAATAAAGAAATATAACGTTATAAATCTAGGAGAATGAGAACAGACTGTCAGCAACTTTCTCAGCAGCTTGAGGATTAACTATTAACAGTGGGTTATTTTGCTTTACAACCTATAGCTCTATTTACAAGGCCGAAGCATCTCTCTGCAAACTGAGAGCTAGCCTATGGATAGGAGATAAGTCAACTTTTAGAAAGTAGATATATGACCTCTGGGTTACGCATTATCCCTGCTATGTGAAACGGGCAGCACCAAAGGGGAGAGCCAGGGCTTCAGTGAACACCACCTAAAAGTACCAGGGAAGACAATAGATTAAATACAAACACTAGTTTAACTAAAAATCTCTGTCAATGGAGACTGTAAAGTAAGGCAATCAGTATCTGAGTTCTACCTCAAGATTGTAAAAATTCCTTTGTTCAGACCTAATACTTGGTGCCCCTACTATAAAAAGGTGGTTTAGAAACCGATCTTTTGCCACAAGCTTAACAAAATCCATGTCTGGTCTGGTCTCAGCTAGCTGATTAGCTTTTTGTGCCCCATGATGATTTCTTATTTTTTCCTGGATTCTGGTTTCTGCAATAAAGTTTGCTGGTTTATTAGACTTTGGTGATCTGTCCCCATCTTTGTGCAACCCCCCTGGACCCAACAATAACCAAGGCAACTCTTATCAAAGAAAGCATTTAATTGAGCTTGCTTATAGTTTCAGAGGTTTTGTCCATAATTATCATGACAGGAAGCATGGTGGCAGGTAGGCAGATGTGGTACTGTGAAATAGGTGAAAGTTCTATATCTGGATCCACAAACAGCAGGAAGAAAGAACCACTGGAGCTGGCTAGGACTTTTGAAAACCTCAAAGCTCCCCCTCAGTGACACGCTTCCTCCAGCAAGGCCACACCTCCTAACCCTTCTCATTAGTGCCACCTCCTGATAACTAATCATTCAAACACAGGCGATGTGAAGGTCATCTTCATTCAAACCACCACAGCTGGTGTTATTTTTTTCTATCATTTTATACTAACTAAAGCTGAGTTAGTCTTTGCCAATGAGATACATTTCTGGCAGGCAACAAATTGGAGAATATAGGCCATTATCATTCAGAATTGTTACAGTAAGGTAGGTATTGGATTCTGTCCTTTTGTTGTAAGGTCTGGTGCTTTCTTGTCCTTTGTTTATTATTCTGGTGCAGACTTTTGTCTTTTTTTTTCAGTGTGAAGGATTCCTTTAAGTTGTGGATTCCTCTTGCTTGTACTTATAATGGGAACTTTTCTTCTTCAATCTTTAATAGCTCTGCTATCTACAGCAATTTGGTCTGACAGTTATTGTCTTTAAGAGCTTGAAATACTCCATTCTTTGCCCTCCTGGATTTCAGTTTCTGCTGTGAACTCTGTTGTAAGTCTGCTGGATTTACTATCACATATGACTTGAAGGTCTCTCAATGTAGTGCTCACCACTGGTTTTCTGTATAGTTAGTGTTTAAAATATAATATGACATGGGTAGGGTATACATATACACACATAGGTATATACATATACCTATACCTATATGTATTTGTGTGTTTGGAATTCTAAATGTCTCCTGTACTCTAATGTCCATCTCATTATTTAGGTAGGTGATTTTCTATTATGTGTTTATTATACTCTCCCTGCTTTTAATTAATTGTACTTCTGCATCCATAATTCATTCACAAATCTGGTGTCTCAACAGTGTTCCACAGATCTTTGATATTTTGCTCATACTTTATTATCTTTACTCTCTCATTAACCTGCCTTACTTTTAAGCACTGTTACCTGATCTTCTACCTCACCTGCTCTGCTGCTGGGACTCCCCACTGAACTTTCTATATAACTTACTGGCTTTTCACTTCTAAGTTTTCCCTTTTATTTCCCTTTAGTGTTTTTATCTCTTTATTGAATTTTGCATATCCTGTATTGGCTTCCCTTCCTGATTTGGTTGTTTATTTGAATTCTTTTAAAATCCATTCCATTTATTTTTTTTATTTTGTTGAACAATCATAGCCATTCTTTTTTAATTTCTTGCCTGATAATTCATCTAATTCACTTTCTTTGGGATTGATTACCATGGCATTGGTGACTTTTTGCGGTCTGTATGTTGCCTTAGGTGTGTCTCTTGTGTTTTTCCATGTGTAATTGGTTGGATTTTTTTTAAAAATTCATTTTTTTTAGATGAAGATTCCACAGTGGTCTGGTAGGTAGGACTATTCTGTAATAGGGTTAAGATATTGCTCTCTATTTCTGGACTGGAAGTATAGTTCAGTACCTAATCTTGGCGAAGCAAACAGGCCCTGAACACTGGGTACAATCTGCAGCACCACCCAGCATGGACTATTATCTGCTGAAGCAACTCCAAATAAGTGATGGACATACTGTAAAAATATAGTAATGGTACAAAAAACAATTGTCCCTGTGCTTCCAGTAACTTTGATAGAACAAAGGAAGAAGAATGACATAGTGTTATTTTGTGGTCTATGTAATATTGCTAGGACACTGTTGGGAATGGAAAGATAAGTAGAGAAATAACAGAGCAAGTTTAGCTGAAGAGAAAGCAGAGTTAGGAATTTGTTGGGACAACAAAAAGGTTATTAAAATTACAGGAAATCATGAATTAAGACATATATGGATGTTGGGCAGTGGTGGTGCATGCCTTTAGTTCCAGCACTCAGGAGGCAGAGGCAGAGGCAGACAGATCTCATGAGTTCAAAACCTGGTCTACAAAGCGAGTTCCAAGACAGCCAGGACTGTTACACAGAGACACCTGCCTTGAAAACAAAAAAAAAAAAAACAAAAGAAAAGAAAAAGAAAAGAAAGAAGACATATATGAAGGAAATATTAGGGATACTATATAGTATATATATATATATATGAAAACATAACACTCATATTACCTAGTTGAGCAATCTAAACTCTATTTAAAAAGTGAAAATACAATAAAATATCACAAGTTAAGATCTCTTTTTCAGCAGAAGAAAATATTCCTTCCCTGAGATTTCTTCTGAATTTAATGTTGCAAGACCTGAAGCAGCCTTCTATGTCTCCAGTTCAAACCAGCTTGACCAAACTGATTAAGACTAGTTGATATTGTCTCTGCAGATCAAATAGTAGGCTTGTGAGTTTGAATGGCTGCCTTGGCAGTACAGGCAAGAGGAAAGTCCCTGTAGCTACCAGGAGGAAAGGAGATGGAGGAAAGAGTCACAACTTTATATTAATAGTGAGATAAAAGAAACAATGTAAAAAAATCACATTGTTAGAAAATATGTGCATAGGTGTGTCCAGACATAGATCTGAATTTAGAGGGCAGGCTACATAAGCAACACAGAAAACCAAGTAGTTTTTTATGCCGAAATAAATAATAAATAAATGGATAATTAATGTCCCATTCACGATAGCTCCTACAAATTAAATAAATTTATTTCTAGACATTTTATTTGTATTTTTTAAAAAGGAAACTATCTTATAAAATACTGATGAAAAATGAAGTATTGATGTTGAGGAGTTCTTTTAATGAAAATATGCTGACTTTTATGCATTGTTTGTATTTATCAAGATAAATATAGGATTTTCACCCTTCATAGTGCTGCTGTGATTATATTACATTTATTGCTTTGTGAAGATTGAAGCACTTTTGCATAATCATTTAGGTGTGTCTGGTGAGGTTGATTTGCTAGCATTTTGTTGGGACTCTTCTCACCTACGTTGTTATGTGCCTGCTCCTAGGGAAGACATAAGCAAGTGTCTGTTCATCCAAAATAGAGCACTGTGTACACACTGATCTATATTTATTTGTTTGTAGGAAGTGTATTTTGGTCTTGTTTTCATCAGTCTTTAATATTCAAGGTTACTCTTGATACATAGAAGAAAAATGACAACAAGAGGTTCCTGTTTGATCTGAACATTCTTTGCTCTCTTTTTCCTCTTTTTTGTGTTTGTTCTTTGATGGCTTATGCACTGATGGGTTTGCTTCTTCCCTGTGTGTTTGATCTTCTAATGAGGTTTAAATTTTCACGTTATTGCTGTCATCTTTATGGATACAGAACACCTTAAAGTGTGTGTGCGTGTGGCTGATCTAGTGATCATAAATTCCTTAATTTAAAAAGAAATCATGTTGCAAGGTTATCATTTATCCAGCTTTAAAAGATAGCCTTGTAATAATTTTGGCTGAGAGTTTAGGACCTGGGCTACATCATCTCATTTTTTTCCTGACCTGCAGAGTTCCCATGGAGAAATTTGCCGTGCATCTGGTAGAGCGCCTATGAAACATGACTTGGCACTTTTCTACTCTAAAGTTTCAGAAGTCTTTATCATGTAGATTTTACAACTAGACTATGATATGCTGTGGTATAGATCGTTCATACTTATGTCAATTTGGGGTCTCATGAGTTTCATGTACTTGGATATGAATATCTTTCTGAAGATTAGAGGAATGTTATTTAATTGAGCAGATTTTCTCTACCTTTGTTTTTTCTTTTCTGAGAATTCAAACATGTAAAATTTGTTCAATTAATCATGTCCCATGGGTCTTGAATTCTCTCTTAATTCTTGCGCTCTTTTTGGAATTAACAAATATCCTTTTAATTGTTGCCTCTGAAGGCTCACAAAATTCTACCACTTTTATAGGGGTCTTTCTTTCTTAGTAAAAGATGCACTTTCTTAGTAAAACAAGTTTCTCCTGAAGATGTGTCTTAAGGGGCCAGTTTGTTTTTCAGTATCGGCCCTGTTTCTAGCCGACACCACAATATCATCTCCCTCTGCCATCTTTCCCTGGCTGTGACTAAGGATGTCACAGTACACACTGTGGTGGAGTTGAAGATACCCACTGAAAGCCATGACGGAGTGGTAAGACTAGAGGCTCACACAGGTATTGTGCAGACAGTGGTGTGCGTGAAGTCCTCACTATGTGGCTAGTGCCATTCCAGGAGTAGTGGCTGTCAATATTTTCCTCCATACCACTAATGACACTTCCGCTCCTTCAAGGCCCATAGGATGAACAGCTATGGTCATGCATGGCACTGCAGTGAAAACTGGATGCCTGTGGAAGGTGCTGTGTGCATCTGTGATTGGGGTGGTGGCATACAGTTTTATTTAAATATCCTTTAAAATATTTATTTTCTTACAATTAAAACACTGTATAAATGGACAGAGATTGTGTTTTGCCTGCATCTTGGTCTGAAAGACACACTCATCGCTTGTATCCTAGGAGACCAGAAATGGGAGTCAGATCTGTTGGAGCTGGAGTTGCAGATGGTTGTGAGCTACCGTGTGGGTGCGGATCTCAAACCTGATAGCTCCAGAAGAACACCGGATCCTTGGCACTCCCGAGTTCTCTCTCTCAACCCCTATTGAGGTATTCTTTTTCTTCTCCTCCCTGCATCAAGCCTCTAGTGAGAGAATCACATGCATATTTAGCTACTTGAAATTGAGTCAGAATTCACAGATCCTGCATTTGTTTTGATGGAGTCATTTTCCTTTCTACTTTCTTTGTATCATTTATCTGATTATGCTCTCAAGCTTACCTAACTATTCTCTAACGTATAATATCTCTTTAATCTTATCAAGTGTACTTTCATTTTTAGATCTTCAGTTTTGGGTTCCTGTAACAGCTTCTCTGTTTTGATTTAACGTCCTCTTGAACATACTGAAATTAATTGATTTCCCACCTACCAGGTCTACCAGCTGTGGCATGTCTGGGTTACTTTCTGCTGAACGATGTCTTTTAATCCTCATAGGGGTTGAATTTTTGTATATCCCGAAAGCCTGGAATTTTTAATTGTGTACTTTTCTGTAAGCCTGGACATTTTAATTTAGTGACAGGCAGATAAAATGAGTTTTATTTTGTTTGGTGCTAGATTTCTTTTATTCTTGGAATTAGTTTTGATCATTGCTCTTGGTAGAATTTAGTTATCTGGGAAACTTCAAACTTTTGGGTACCACTTTTAGACAAGATGTGAGCTACACCTAGGTTAGTTTTTCCATTGAGGTGCTCCCATCCAGAGTACTGTGCTCAGTGTGTAACAACCCTGCAGACCTTAGCACGGTTGATGCAGTGTTAGAATACCATCCTCACCTTAAAACCCAGCACGTGTGCCAACAATCAAAATGAGGGGAAGAAAGACCTAGTCCGTAGTTCAAGGGAAGTCCCCAAATATACTTACCTTGCTTTTTGGCTTCTGTTTCTTGCTACCTGAAGTGTGATGACCAAAATATAGCTCTTAAGCATAAAAGACAAAGGAATGTAAGGTTGGGGCTGCACCATCTGGGCAAGTTCCCTGTGCAGCCATCAGCCAGCAATAAAGGCTTTCTGTTTGGCTTTAAGAGTGCCAACATGGCGGTCTCTGGGGGACTTTCCTCACAAGTGGCCTTAGGGGATGTTGCTTTCCATTCTAACTAGTTAGAGGAAGAAATAATTCTACCCCTCAGCAACCTGGGGCCAGATTTAGTTATTGTTATTCTTTGTTTAGTCATAGGTTCAGACACTTTCCTCACATGACTCTCCTCATGAATATTCAATGTGGACTGCCTGCAGACATTTGAGGTGCACACATCATGCCTGGCTTGTCTCTCTCTTCCCTCTCCTTCCCCTGGCTAAGCTAGGTTCCCTCAGTGATGGAGACCAGGGGCCTGCTCCTAGTTCCTCTTCCCTATTACATAGTTTAGGAACTCACCCAGGTAGAAAGCTGGCACTCCTGCAGAATGAGTGATCCTTGTTTTCCACTCAGGTATCCTATGGTATCTGATATGTACTCTCCTAAGGGTTAGAGAACAGCGGGTTTCAAGAATGGGTTGTTGTCAGCAATATGTTGGGAATGTTAGGGTGGAAAATTCACAGCATGATACATGGATTCATATTTAGTTTCTGGATCCGTAGCAACCAGGACTGAACCATATGGACATTCTCTTCAGGTGGGCCCCTGCACATCCTCACAGGTCTACCTAAATTAGTTGTCCAGGTTTGCAAGATACAATACAAAAGGCCTGGTGGCACAAACCTTTAGTACCAGCACTTGGGAGGCAGAAGCAGGTGAATCTTTGTGAGTTCAAGGCCAGCCTGGTCTACAGAGCGAGTTCCAGGACAGATAGGGCTGTTACACAGAGAAAACCTGTCTCAACAAAACGAAGAAACACAAGAGACCAATAATTCTTAAGTGAGGGACTCTGACTTGACCTTGGAAGTGAGGTTTTGTTTATCTTATGGTAAGTGAATTCACTCTTACATCTTATAAAGTATATTGTTGGTGCATTTTTCTCTCATTAGCAACTAGACAATAATCTTGACCCCGTGGAGTATGTAATATAACAATTCTTGACTGTTTTATAGAAATAACCTGAACTTGAGCTGTTACCATAAGAACAGGCTTATCCATTCTGTATGGCTTCAAAATAAATGGTCAGGTCCCAGTGAGCTACCGTGCCACAAAGGTGCATGATTTTGGTCAAGTAGATTGATCACATACAGAGAAGAATTCTGTTTTCCTTCTATTTCTTCATTCTCACTCTGGGATCTGTCACTCGGGTAAGGCAGGATTGCTCTGCTTCTGTTCAGAAGTCTACTTGGGGAAAAAAAAAAAAACACCGCATCACTATGGAACGTTTTCCGTAATAATGGTTTTAGGTCTTGTAACAGTCCTAAGGTGAATGTTACCCCAATTTATGCATGGAGAAAGCAAAGCTAATAGAATTAAAATAATGTACCTAAGATGAGACAGGTAGGGGCACTGGAACTCTGAACACCGGATTGTGATCAACATTCACGGTGAGCTTCCTGGGGTCCCAGCTCTCTCCCTACAATGTTCACCAGCCATTCATTTATCATGGTAGTCAATCTTCGCATATTTAATTGAATCTGAATACTGCCCTTGTACGGACCGGACCGTATAGATGGATGTCACGGCTTTCTGGGAGTTTGTATTAACCACAGTGTGATAGACTGAGACACAAGCACCTTGAACACTCGTTCCTTAACAGGAAAGTCTTTCCCGATCATGGAGTCAAAAGCCAGTGATGCTTACTTAGTCCTTGGCCTTAGGCTTTTGGGTCGTGACAGATGGGAAGGATCCAGAGTACACCATGCCGTTTAGCAGTCTGCTCATCGCTGGCATGAAAATGTGCTCATTTTCCTGGTGCAAATTTTTTCTCTTCAGGCTAGTGTCTGGGCCAGATGACAATGTGTGGATGGTTGTCATCACAGACAATCTTAGAGTATCACCAGCTGTTCTGAATAACCGTGTGAAGCTCCAAGTCCTCCAGGGAACGAAAAGCATAAGGACACAGCCCTATTTGCTATGAAAGAAATGCAAGCGTATGGAACCTGGGGGTGGAGATAAAGGCAGAGAGAGAGAGAGAGAGAGAGAGAGAGAGAGAGAGAGAGAGCCCTGCATTTGTTACAGCCCAGAGTTTACTTTTGTGTGAGCCTGAGTGCTGGCAAGACAAGAGAAATGTATGCAAATTCAGAACAGAAAGTGGTGGAACTTGTGTTTGTGTTTGGCTGATTGGAAAATGCCATCACATCAAGTACTCAAACATCCCACCCACGTTGCAGAAGAGAAGTATAAACACAGACCGCTAGGGCGCTGGGTATAGCCTGAAAGAGGTACATGTATTTTTAGCTTCCAGATTTATCATAAGAAAATGAGGATGCACTTATATGTGTTTAAATATAAAACCAAACTTTCCCATTAAACTTCTAAAAAATAGATAGCCTTGTTTAGAGAGCATTAATACCCTGAAATGCAGGTATTTTCGGGATCAGATTAAGAGTGGGGGCACACATCTTTAAACTTAGTACTTAGAAGGTAGAGGCAGAAAAAAGGATTGGGAGCCCCAAATCATCTGAGCTGTGTGAGAACCTGTCTCAAAACCAAACAAGCCTGAAATCTGGCTTAGTTTTCCTGATGGAGGTTGAAGGATGGTAAACACAGCAATCATTTAACATGCTGTTGCTCTAGGCTTCCCAAGGGCAAATGGCCCTTCAGAGGATGCAGAGCTTTGGAGGCTTGCTTCCATCCAGACGTTAGGTGTTGAAAAGTTTTCAGACTTCTGTATTGTGAGTGAGCGAGCATGCTCTGAGAATCTCCTGAGTTACCCTCATTTGGAAGGACCTCTCTAGAGTCCTTTGGATTAGTTCAGTGTCTCTGGGCCTGGACCTTTGTAAGCCTAATAAATTTTGTTTTTTTTTAATTAAATCTTACAAATCTGAAGATTGATAATTATATCTGTAATAGAAATTGTTTTGAAATCAGCAAAGGTCTAATCAGTTAATAAATTTTCAGAGGTTCTCTGTTATCTTTATTATTAAATGTGCATATGGACAATTAAAGACATTCTCTTTATCTGTTTATATAATGCTAGACAATGACAATAAAAAAAACTTGGATGGTTGAGATCAAACCACTTCCCTCAGGCCCTGATTCTCAGTACATGAACTTGGATTAACACATTCAAACCTCTTTTGGTATTTACCTAGTATTAAAGAATATTTGAGGTTAATGATATATTTTGAAGGCCATATTTCAATTTGCTCTGATATATCTTGCCGCTATTTAGTGATTTATACACACACAATCATGAGTCTGTGATAAAAGAGGGTTCCAACGCCAAAGGAATGAGAGGGCCATGAAGTCAAGAGACATATTCATTATCTACACACTCAGTCTCATGCTTACTCCTAGTTTTATTATCTGCGTGTTCCAAAGTCTGAAAGAAGTGGGGGAATAATCTCTCTCTTTCTCTGTCTTCTAAATTGCCTGTGGCATTTTTGATTGTATGTTTGTTAAAGTATTTACATTTGCATCAGATTCCTCGATGAGCGGTAAGTCATGGCTCCTACATGCCACAGTTTGTATTTTGACAATAAACAAAGCCATGCCAGCCACCACCCTTTACAAAGAGCTTTGTCTGAGGTCAAATGCTGCATCTCATTTATCTTTGAAATAACACTATTGCATAGATGCTCTGACAGTTATTCACGGGTGAGGCAGCGGATGCCTAGTGATGATAGATACTATGAACCTGCCAAAGTCACAGAGTGGGAAAAAGGAAGCGATGGGTTTCAAACTCAGGCCATAAGGCTTTAAGACCCTTATCCTTGACCGTCTTTATGCCCCTGTAGAATGCCAGCCTGGGTTGATTTTCCCCTTGCCTTCACTTCTAGACTTACCGGAGTACTCTGATAGATTCCTGTGGCTCGCTCAGTTGAATGGAAATAGAAGTTGACGCAATGGAGAATTTTATACCAAAGCCAATCTACAGCAGACTCATTGCAATAAGTGGGGGGGGGGGCACTGTGCAGGAACACAATTCTAAACTCTTACAGTGTTACATTTACCCCAGACTGGGTAATTTCTAATGATTAGAAATTTACTGACTCACAGCTCAGGGACGTTGAAGTCCATGATCCAGGGCTGTAGTGCAGTGAGGAGTCTCCTTACATCATTCTATGGTTGACAGACAAGGACAGGGTGAAAGACTCAGGAGCATTAATCCGTTCATGAGGGCAACATCTCCATGACCCAAACTTGGGCTGACGTACTCTGATCATAACACTTCACCTTCCTCCTTAGGGGGGAGTAATCTTCTATTCCTCTCTGGTTACTTAAAGCCTTCCGACATCTTTATCCTGTGAGAGTTTTTACTTTTTAGACCTGCCAGGAGTGATTCCAGCCCCAGCTATGATCTTCAAGCATTCAATCCAGGCACTGTGTTAGGTCTGAGGAATTAACTTAAGCAAACAAATGACAACTCTTGCTTCTGCCTCTCAGGAAAATGAATTAACCTCTCAAAATTATAATGTTAGAAAACTAATTAATTCTATTTATTCGTCTACTTAATCAAACTCTCATTCTCTCAACAACTCATTGTGTCCAACTTATATAATTCAATGACAACAACCAGCAGGCAACTCAATGTTAAATGCAAATCCTGACGTTGAACACTGGTTGCCCTAGTCTGCCTCAGTTCTGGAATTTCCTAGGATGTGAGACTTACCTGGCCCAAACTGGGACAGTTCCTGACAGATGGGAGAGTTGGGTATTCGAAACCCATGACTCAAGCTGTAAAGGCAAGGTGACATTTCCCAGCAGAAATGGTTCTAGTACTAGAACCAGACAGAGGTGGAACTCGGTTTCATAGCATGTGACTCCACATTCTTTGTGATACTGATGGACCTACACACAGGGACACGAGAGAGAGACAGAGAGAGAGAGAGAGACAGAGAGAGAGAGAGAGACAGAAAGAGAGAGACAGAGAGAGAGAGAGAGAGAGAGAGAGAGAGAACACACAGGCACAGCCAAAGAGCTTTGGCCTTTGTGAGTGAACACTAAACTCCTTAAGAAATCAGCTCCTTTCATTTCCAAAAGATCCGTCTCCCACATCCCACTCTTTTCTGCACCCACAGCCTGATCTTTATTGCAGGGCATCTGGAGTAAAAAACACTGTAGACTTTTAAGTTGGCTACATTTCACCCTGCTGATATCAAAGGATAAAGGACTCCCTGGAGCAGCAAAGCCTGGCTTAGTATGGCTTAGTATGCAACTTCCTCATTTTCTGAGTGACACTGAGCCACTGGGGATGCTTCCTGGGTGTGGTTGAGAGAGTACCAAGGCTCTCTCAACTGACCTGGGCAGGAGAACAGGTTGCCACCTCTGCTGAGGACAGACACTCTCTGTTCCCAAGGCAGAACTTGATCTCTAGAGGCTTGCGATGGACGACTATTGCAGAACTGCCAGAAAACATAATAATTGCTGTGATTATGATTATGAGCGCCTTATAATTGCTGCTCCATCGTGCCAACTATCTTGGGAAGGAAAGAGGAAGGCTTTATGAATAAATGATCACTTAAATATTTAAACAGATGATTATAATACACAACTTGAAATTCCCCGCTTTTGTATACCCTTGAAGGCTAGCACGGTACTTGCAAAGTCTGCGTGATTTGAAAAGGCTTCCTCATTCAGATGTTTGGTAACCTGAAATATGTTATGTGTGCATTAGTGGTGAAGGATCTTGTATAAAGTCTGAGTGATAGATAAATTAGAAATAAAACAGACATAGAAAGGTACCAGCAGCTGATTGACCTTGTATGTAAGTTCTAAGACATCACATTTATGGAACCAGGAATTAGAACGGAGGCCATAAGCGCCAGGTATTGGGTAGATATTAATGGCTATAAAATTTCACTTATGGTCTGGAGAACTCGTGTCATTTGGTGATAGTATCCAATAAAGTGAATGATAAAACTGAAAAGAGATTATACCTAGGATAAGTGTTGAAATAGGCTTCCTATGTCTATAGACTTTCCCATTATTCCCTGATACAAAAACTGATAGACAAAAAAACACACCAACAAAAGAAATCTCCCCAAGGAAAACAGAGATATAAATGTTTGGCATAGTATGCTTGCAAACTGAACTCAAGAACACATCCGAAAGATGACCCACCATGATAAAGTAGACTTCATCCTATAGATGCACGGATGACTGAATATCCATAAATCCACAAGTGTAGTTAACCATAAAATGAGATCCAAAGACAGAAACCACAAGACCATCTCGTTAAATGTAGAAAAATGTTAAACAAAATTCAATATCCATTCATTATAAGACTCTCAGAGAGACAGACCCAGGAAGCCTATTTCAACACTTAAGGTAATATGAAATAAACCCACAATCAGTGTTGTATTAGATGAATAGAAACTCAAGAACAAGACAAGGATGCTCACCCAATATAGTGCTTGAAGTCTTAATGGGAGCAATAAGACAAGAGAAGGAGATAAATGGGGATGAAAACAGGAAGAAGTAAAAACATCCTTATTTGTAGGTAATATGATTCAGCATACAAAACTTTAAAAACACCACCGGAAATCCATAGCTTATACAATTAACAAAGTAGCAATAAACAGTAAATACACAAAGTCAAAGGCTCTTCTATAGACCAACAGCAAACATATTGAGCATGAGAATGAGGATATCTAATGTTCCATGCTCACATTGAGAAAATTCTTGCATTTTTTACATTAATCTTGTATATTGACATTCGTTCAGTGGTTGCTTATTAGTTCAAGAGTACATAGTTCATAATTTTTTGTTTTATATAACCATGTGCATTCATAGAAATCTTCTTTTTTCTAGGCTACTCAATGCACTGACATAAACATTTGTAGGTAGAAGTATATGACCTTTTATATTTCTGTGATATCAGTAGTTTTTCACTAACATTTTGCATCTCCCAAAATTTTTGTTTGGTTGGTTTTTTTTTTGTCGGTTTTGATTTTGGTATGAAACTAAAAGGAAGATCTATAAAAGGAAATACCTATATCATGACTTTATCAAAAAACTAAGCTTATATTCCACAAAACGACCTCAAGAATATAAAAAGAAATGCCAGTGATCAGGGGAGAATATTAGAAATTCATGCAATCATATTTTCTGAAAAGGACTTACATCTAGAGTATAAACATAGTGGTAAAAGTCAAATAATAACCAGTCCTATAATTCGCGATCCTAGAGAAGCTAAATTAGAAGGTGAATCCAAAGACAAACATATAGGCATCCTCCTGAATATTAACCTTCATCAGGCGATGAAAGGAGACAGAGACCCACATTGGAGCACCGGACAGAAATCTCAAGGTCCAAATCAGGAGCAGAAGGAGGGGGAGCACGAGCAAGGAACTCAGGACCTCGAGGGGTACACCCACACACTGAGACAATGGGGATGATCTTTCGGGAATTCACCAAGACCAACTAGCCTGGGTCTGAAAAAGCATGGGATAAAACCGGACTTACATAGCAGACAATGAGGACTACTGAGAACTCAAGAACAATGGCAATGGGTTTTTGATCCTACTGCACATACTGGCTTTGGGGGAGCCTAGGCAGTTTGGATGCTCAACTTACTAAACCTGGATGGAGGTGGGCGGTCCTTGGACTTCCCACAGGTCAGGGAACCCTGATTGCTCTTCAAGCTGATGAGGGAGAGGGACTTGATCGGGGGAGGGGGAGGGAAATGGGAGGCGGTGGCGGGGAGGAGGCAGAAATCCTTAATAAATAAATAAATTTAAAAAAAAGTGAACAAAAGATCTTAACATATAGTTTATAAACAAGAGATGCGTAGACTAAAAGCACAGAAATGATTGATGTCATTCCTGTATAAATACTGATGAAAACCACAATGATATGTACCTGTATACCTACTGGAATTTCTTTACTTAAAATGTAAAAGTGATGTTACATAATCTTGCCAAGAATATAGACAGCTCAAGTATCACACATTGTTGACAAGAATGAAGAATGATTCAGCAACTCTGCTAAAGCCATCCAGCAGCTTCTTACAATTTCAAACAAAGACTTATTATGTCTCAATAATAAGCCTTAAATTTGTAAGAAACTGCTGGATGGCTTTAGCACACGCTCAGGCCTTTACCCCAAATAAATGAGAACAAGTCTAACAAAACACTTGAGGAATGTTTGGTCATAATTGTCCCCAACTGAAGCTGGGGATATAGCTCAATTGCCTCGATTGCTAATACGCTGGCTGTGCAAACATGAGGACCAGAGTTCAATCCTCAGCACCCATAAAACAGTCCCAGTGTGACAGCACACATTTGTAATCCTAGTGTGAGAGGGGCAGGCCCACAGGTTAGCCAGTGTAGTTAGATCAGTGAGACCCAAATCCCAGTAACAGAGGAAGTCTGGGAAAACAAGGTGGATGTCCCCTAAGGAATAATATTTGAGGCTGAACTCTGGCTTCCACACACATGTGCACACATGTACACCTGTACACACACACACTGGAAACAAATGTATTAACATGGTAGATTTTCAAATCTGTATTGATAAGTTTGAAAAGCTCATAGAAGACATGTCACATGAATCAATTTCTGTGACTTTCTTAGAGAAATGAAACCGTGCAGACTGAAAGCAAGACAGTGATCTTCAGTAAAATGGCATAGAGGAATTTTGAGGCTAATTAATTTTTATAGAAATAGATTATATGACTCTACAGATATGAATTAACAACCATAAAATTATATACACCATATAAGTGCATTTTTACTGTATAAATAATTTAAAATTTTATCTTAAAATGCTAAAAAGAAGTGAGAATAACATTAAAATACTTTCTATGCCATAGGAGAAACAAACATTTGGCACCATTGTTTTCTGAAAAGCCAAGGAAAGCTATTTATTTTTTAACAAAAAAATGTGAAATTAAAAGCTCATAAAATTAATTGCCTCCAGACTAATATCATAAAAATTTTGTAAGTTGTTTTTGGCAGAAGAAGGGTAATGAGCTCAGACTAAAAGATATGGAGAGAAAAACCATGAACCTATAAAGCACATAGTGAATAAATTAAGGAATGGACACACAACAGATACAGAGTGATGGTGATGTTGTGGAAAATTAGTTAAAGATGTGTTGCATTTGTTTGTGCTGTGGAATATTTGTTTAATGATACAAAGATGTGTTCATTCTTTTATGTTATATGTGTTTAGCTCTGTGAAGCTGTGTTACTTTGCCTGCCTAAGACACCTGATTGGTTAATAAAGAGTTGAACAGTTACTAGTGAGGCAGAAGAATGGTTACACAGGGCTGCTAGGCAGAGAGAATAAATAGAAGAACACAGAGGACCAAAAAAAGGAGAAGGAGAGGAGGACACCAGGGGCCAGCTACCCAGCCATACATCCAGCCATGGAGTAATATGGAGAGAAAGGTATATAGAATGGAGAAAGGTAAAAGCCCAAAGGCAAAAGGACCATGGGATTAAGTTAAGAAAAGCTGGTTAGAAATAAGCTAAGCTAAGGCTGGGCATTCATAAGTAAGAATAAGTCTTTGTGTATATATTTGGGAGCTGGGTGGCAGGCCCTCAAAGAGTAAAAAATCCAACTGCATAGTGATGTAAATAAACCTTTGCCTCCAGCCAAAGCCTTGGCAAGCCCTATAGACACAGCACCGAGGTAAAGAAGCCAGCAGACGTGTTCACGGCACGATCCCATTTACAGAGCATCTCAAGTAGGGATTTCTGTGCTGCTGTGACCATAGTACTCAGAGGAGACTCCAGTAAGTGGGGAGGATTTGCTTTCACTCAGTTTCACAGGCTCCAGGCTAGGATCTCTTGCCTTTGTGCACTTGGATAAAATAATATGGCGGCAGGGATAAGTCATGGAGGATAGAGGATGGCTGTCCCTGGGACCAGGAAGTATGACAGACACAGACCGGGGCTAATATATCCAAGGACCTGGCCCTAGGACACAACCCACACCATAACATCCCAAAAAGCGTGCCACAAACTCAAAATCAAATAGAAAATGTGAGTCTGTAGAAGATTGTGATGATTTAAACTCATTGCCAGCTCGACAGGGTTTAGAATCACCTAGCAACAACAAAAGGAACTAGTGGAGACTTCATTTTCAACCCCCAGTAGTGTCTTACCGTCTCACGTGTGATGCTGAAGGTCCAGGTCATATGGAGCCCCTCGGACCAAGACAACCTCATCTCAAATATAGCCACACAATCATAAAGAGTTTAACCATAACTAAGACAGGGCGCTGCTTACTTCTGGTGCACAGTTTAAACAGGGCAAGAGAAAAAATCCTATCGAATCCTCACTTTACTACATAAAATTCCCACACAGTAAGAAATTCTGCTGTGTGGAAATTCATTTCTTGAGCTAAAATCTATGAGTAAAGATTCCTCAGCCACATATTTAAAAGTACCTGAGTTATACATCCGGCTTCTGAATATTATCCCCAAAAGAAATTTCAAACCTGAAATCATCTCTTCTTCTTACTGACCAAATGGCCTTAGCTGTGTCTTCAAATGGTGAGCTGAGCTTTCTCACATGTGTAAGGAAAATCATGGTTGTATTCTCCACGAGGGAGGGTAATTTGGGTTAACATGCCTTGTACGGAGTAGATGGTACATGACAAGTTTTGTGTCACATCTCAACAAACCTGAGGAGAAATGTTATCGAGGGGAGCTTTTCAGCCAGTGGAATTGCACTTCCTAAACCGTGGGTCCTGTGTAAACGTGTGTGTCCTTTCTGTTCACTGTTCTGACAGGCACCACCTGTGATAAACAAATCAGGCAGCTGCAACCCACAGGGAAGGGAAGGATACAGCCAGCAATCTTTTGCATATATTGCCTTGAGCCTACTTCATCACCTTGCTTTTGTGCCTGATGGAGTAAAATGTTCAGACCTCTCTTAAGTCTAATTCCTGAGTATTCACACAAACATCTATGAACATGACTAGGAATTCTTGTGACTTCTGGAAGCAGATGGCAAAGGGACAGGGCTTCCATAGATGCCCACACTGACACAATACAGTGTTCTGAATTCTCCATCTGGCAATCAATATCATTTCTAGGATATATCATAATTAAATATATAGAAGCATATTCTTTATAGAATAATTCTAAATTGAATTCTGTCAGCATTAAAATTATTCATGTAAGATTTAAAAATTTGTGGTTTTATTAACAGATTAAATATAAATAATTAAATATATTTCAATATACAAATCATAAAATTGTATGTATTTATGGGATACTATAAGGTATATTATGATACATATATATATTATGTAGTATTCAAACTGAGATAAGCATATAAACCTTGGCCATTTAGTATTTCTTTATGATTAAAACATCTAAACAGTTCTTTGTAAAGATATAGATGCGAAATGTGAAACATTCTCATCAGCTATGGTACCCAACTGTACCATAGCACACCAGAAGTTCTTGATCCCATCTGAGCATACTCTTATAGCCAGCCTTTCTGCATCGCCACCCCCCACTCTCCCCAGCCTTTGCTAACCACCATGCTGTCATATTCTTTATATTCTATATGAGTAAACTGAGGCAATGCTACTGCCTCTAGATTATTTATTTCCTTGACATACTAATCTCCATTTTTATCTATGTCACAAATGATAGGACCTCATTGTGCTTTGCTATGTGTGCATGGAAGATGTTATCCTTCTATGTGTTTTTATAATCCCAGTCCCCCCACACATGTCAACTTAGACTTTAGAACCTGATTTGGTTCTAAATCTAGCTCTACTCCATAAAACTGTAACCTGGCCAAGTTACAAAACTTTTCTTTACCCGACCATTGGGAATAAATTAGACTTAAAACTTCCCAGATATTCATAAGAATATGTGTCCCCGAACAGCTAATCAACATTCCTTCCCAAGTCACTGTGTCGCCTATGAAAGGCTTATGCTTTCATCCTCATGTTCCCAGAAGCCATTCCACAGCTCTCACCTTGAGCTGAGGGAGTGGAGCCAGGGATAAAGTGGTGATATCCTTACCTCATCCTCTTCATCCAGTCCAGACACATATGCATGTCTGCGGCCCATGCTAATGTTCCACTTCACTCCTGTGTTTTGGCCTTGATACAGTGTTTTACCATTGTAAGGGCTGTGCACAGTCAGTACACGAGCCCTTGAGAAATGCTAAAGAACAGAGCCATTAATTGCCTCAAGGAATTAGCCAATGCTTGCTTGCTTCTGGGAAAATCGATAGATTCTTGCCAGGTTTCTGAAATAAAGCAACGGAGCCTTACAGAGCACTGAAGATTAAGGCCTGACATTCTTTTCCCCCTGCTGCTTTTGGATCTTTGTGTCTTAAGAAAGAAATTAGAGACCCTGGCTCAGAGCAAGACAGGACGGTGTGTTATATTAAAAAGAATTTGATTTGTTTCATACAGAGACATTATCACATGCTGTAGTACTTTGAATTCCACTTGTGACATTTAATCTACTTGTTTTATGCTAGAAGTGACAGAAAACTTTAGCTTTATTAAAATGTGTTGCTTGAATTGAAAGCACTGGGGCTTTCACAATCTCTGTCAATTTTTAGTTGTTTTAAAATGTTTGATTCATTCAATTATTTAGAACACCCACTAGTAGAATGACTTCAGTGATTGGCAGCTCCCTCCCTTTCTGGATGTCAAGAGGGTTGTATTAATTTAGAGCTCAGAAAGGACACTTTGTGGTATGATTCTATATCCTCCACATTGCTCAGAATGCCATGTCCTCACCTAAAACCTTTCCTTCCTGATAACAAGTAACTCTGACTCATGGCCACTATGTTTTATACTCAAAGTCAGTGTTAGGACTGAAGCATGAAATGTTTCCCTACTGGTTTCTGTGGCTGAACACAGGTACTCGGGAGGCTGTAGAACTTTTAGGAGGCTAGGCCTTTTAGATTATAGCTTGGGTCTGGTTTGTGCCTGAACTCACTCCCTGCTTCCTGACCTGTCCATTTGTGAGCATCATTCTGTTGCCATGCCTCCCCGTCTGTGATGATGTACATTACCATGATGGAGAGTATCACCATGATGGAGTGCGTCACCATGGCAAGTGCATCACCATGATGGAGTGTATACCATGGCAGAGTACATCACCGTGGTGATGTGTATTACCACGATGGAGTGTATTACTATGGCAGAGTACATCACATAGCAGAATGCATCACCATGATGATATATATTACCATGGCGGAGGGCATCAACATGGTGATGTATATTACCATGATGGAGTGCTTCACTATGATAAAGAGGTAGATAGAGAATTTTTTTTTTCCTTAAATTGTTTCTTGTCAGGCACTTAGTTACTTTTCTCCTTGCTGTCACCAACACAGCCAGAGAGCTCTCTCTTCTCATGGATGCCAATGTTAGCAGAGCCACCCCAGAAGCTGCTGTAACATGTGCTTTCCTTTCTAAGCAGAAGATGCCAGCATTGTTCAGTAACATCAGCCCTCCTCTAGCTCCGGAAGGGATTAATCTTCTTATACGCTAATCATATTCCTTTTCAAGTATCTTTTAGGAGCAAACCCAGCCAAAATTGCTCAGAGTTGTCCAAGGAACACCCCTGACTTCAGTTGCCAAGTCCATTTCCTCTTCATGGTAACACTATCATCCATTAGGGGATGACCTTACACAGGACAGTGGCAGGTGCAATCAACTTTCCTGCCACTGAGTCGGGTGCCTGTCACTCTCAAAGGCTGATCACAAGGGTACAAATGATATCACAGGCCTGCCTATCTTGTTTCTTAGACTGACCTGACTTTTCCCTTGGCATTTTATTACCCGTGAAGTGTCACTGAAAATTACTCATGTTCTTTGATTTCCTGGAGATTCCCATACTTGGTCTTTTATTCATTAAGCCACATTTCCCCTTAACTACTCATTCCTTATTCTTTAGTAACTCTGTGAGGCTTTACTGGTTCACAGTGTAAATAGAAATGGGGAATGCACTTGTTACTCATAATTGAGAATGGATTTAGCAGGGGAGATTTGACGTACTCATTACTGTGCTAAGAATTAAAGGCTGAATGCATCAATATTATGACCTCAGAAGGTGGGTCTGGAGGGAGAATTGTAACCCGAGACTGACACTGAAGACCGGACACATTGAAAACCTGGAGCATTAACTATCTAGAGAAGTTATGCCCATTAAAACTTTATCTTGAATTCTTATTGTTATTTCCTTGACAATAATACCCTGCCCTCCCTCTAAATGTCAAACATAGGTGACTAATGAGAGGTTAAGACAAAATTCAACTTTAGGCAGTGCTAACAGAACAGGGACGAAACTTCCATGCTATTTTTATAGAAAATATTAAGCATTAGTATTTACATTCATGAATAGGGTGAATTATGCTTGTAACAGTACCAAAAGGGCTTGGACCCAGGATTCTGTGTGGTTCCCGAGCACCAACAATTCTTTCTAAAGAGAGACAGCTTCCCCTGCAGGGCATTGTAGCACACCAATGCTATGGGGATGAGTATTTGCAGATTTAACTTCTACAGATCAATGAAGGTCAATTTGATACCACTCACTTATTACTTCAATTAAGTGTTTAATGTTCCCAAGATACCTACATAGGGTTTTTATTAAAAATGTTCTCCATCCTTATTTCCTGTTCTCAGGGGCATTTGCTTTAAACAACGCATCTTTGGATACCCCTAAAATATCAGTACAGGCATAAGATCGCAATAGGATCTCAAACAATTATAGACTGACCTATATAATGCCACATATTTTCTGGCTGCTTATTTGATGGTGATGGATTCAAAATGATTATAAGACTGTTCTATAAAATCAAAGATAATAGAAGTTTTTGTGTGAATCTGAAGAAGATAGAAATGAACAGCTTGGTGACAAGTTCTAACCCATACAGCACCTAATAGACTAGAGGACAAGGAAGAGAAATTCTGTGAAGAGATTGAAATAAAGAAAATATCAAGTTGAGATTGAAATTAAATGAAAAGTTCCATAAGTCAAAGGGGAAAAACTCACTAGAAGCCTCAGCAGCAGAGTCTACCAGGGAGAAGAAGAATATCAGTGTTTGAAGACAAGGTAGATGATTAGAACATTCAAACAGTAGAGATACACACTTGGGAGTTTGAGCAGAAAATGTGAGATGCACAGAACTCCATTAAAAGACAGAACTTATGGATCACAGGTAAACTACAACATAGAAAAGATCAAATAAAACCAAAATAGAAAGTTCTGCAAATCTAGGGAAAGGGGCACCCAAACAGAGGAGGTCTTAGAATGGAAAACTGAAACAAACAGCACTAGCAACAACAATCACCACCTCCCCAAAACTGAACAAAAAGATGACACAAGAACCTCCACAATGGCACTGTTTAAACAGTAAGTTCATACAACAGTCTCGAAAGCCGCAAGAGAGAAGCACAAAGTCGCACATAAAGGCAAATCGACCAAAATAATACCAGTTACCAACAGATAGTCTAAACTGAGAGAAACCATAGAATAATGTATTTTAATCTTTGAAACACAAGTTTCAATCTGGATTACTATGTGCAACAAAAAATGCCCATCATAAATACAGAATAAAAATACACAACACAAAAATAAAGGAATTCATAACCACTGAGCTCTGCATAACAATCAAAGGAATGTCACATAGTAAATGGGTCATGAAAATGAATGAACCACAACAGAACAGTACATTATTAAGTGAGCATTAACAAAGTACCAAACATTACAAAACCAACAAAATGATAGAAATTAATACATACCTTTCAATAATAACTGTGAAGATAATTGTCTCAATTCTTCAATCAAGACACAGAGGACCAGATTGAACATAAGAATCTAGGACTTATCTACTCATTATGAGATAGATAGATAGATAGATAGATAGATAGATAGATAGATAGATAGATAGATAGATAGATAGATAGATAATAAATGTATCACTCTATCATGCCGGTCAAGACAAAAACAGCTTTCAGGTATGGGAAACGGCATTTCCAGCCAAACAGAATTAGAAACAAACAGACATAGCCATATAAGTAATATGGAAGAAAAGTCTTCAAACCAAAATTAATCAGAGGAGAGGTAAGGAAGGTAGCTTCATATTGATTAAGAGGATAGAAATAATTCTAAAAATACGGACTTTGAAATTCTCTCAAATAATTTCACGAAACCAATTTTTCTTCTGTATATAAAGCACAGATTAGCCACAACCCAGTAATAGAAAAAGGTTTCAGTTCTCCAGTCTCACGAATAGATAAAGGAGTCAAGAAATAACTATCAGAGCTAAATGACACCACACATCAAGTGGATTTTACAGAGATCTAGAGAATATTCTACTTACCAACTACAGAATACATATTTTTTTCAGAAACCCATGGAATGCTCTCCAAATAATCCAAATTTAAACAAAACAACAGAAAGTGAAAATAACATCTTCTATTCTATTTGATCACAAGGGAACAAACCAGACATCAATAGGAAGGAAAGCTATAGAACATACACAAACACAATGCTGAATGATGGGGAGGTTGGGAGGTAAATATAAAACCTCCTAGAATTGAATGAAAATGAGAACACAACATTCCAGAATCCAATGAGAGCAATTTAAGAGCAGATTTATAGCTATAAATGCTTATACTAGCAAGAATTAGTGGGATGCGAGTTGGAAAATGGCTCAGCAGTTAAGATTTCTTGTACATGACCCGGGTGTGATTTCCAGTACCCACATGGTGGCTTATAACCAACCAAATATCCAGTACCAAGGGACCTGGTGCCCTTTTCTGGCCTCTGCAATAACAAGGCATATGTGATGCACACACATCATGCAGAAAAAAAATCATACACATGAAATAAAAAAAACCTAAAAATTGATATGTTCTGGCAAAAGTATGGAGAAACTTCACAGTTGCTGGGAATGTACATTAGTTCAGCTATTATGCAGAATAACATGACAGGTTTGGAAGAGTTAAAAACATAACTATTTTATGATCCACTAATCCCACTCTGGAATATATATTGAGAGGACATGAAATTGATATGAGCAAGAGACATCCACATGCTCTTCCTTATCCCAGTGCTCTGCAGTAGAGCCAAGACGTGGAAATAATCGTGTTCTTTAACCAATGAACGGGTAAAGGCAGTACAACGCATATATGATGGAATAGAATTCAGCAGCAAAAGGAATTTTTTGTCGAGTCTGTCAGCATGAATGGAATTTTAGCTCATGGGAATGGATTTGTGTGAGGAGAATTCTGGATGTTGTAGGAAAACTTTAAAAGAGGTAAGAGCCTTTGTGACCTCCGTTTCTTCAAACATGAAGGTATTTTCATGCAGGTCTAATGGATAGGAGTGAGTTCACTTCAGAGTACATTATTTCTTGTTTTTGTTATTCAGTTAGGCCTGTGTAGAAAAACATGTTTTTGCCAGATGTGATTTGTCCTGGTCTTAACCACTGAGTCATCTTTCCAGGCAGAGATTTTTTTTTTAATTTTTATTTTATGTGTAAGAGTCTCTTGCCCAAGTATGTGTTTGTGCACCATGTGTGTTCCTGATGCCTGTGGAGGTTGGAAGAGGATGTCAGATTCCCTGGAACTCTAGCGACAGACCGTTGCAAGCCATCATGCAGGTTGAGGGGGTTGAGCCTGGGTCCTCTGGAAGAGCAGCCATAGCTCTTAAATGTTGAGCTATTCCTCTCATTTGTACAACTTGCTCATGTGATTCTTTTTCATCCCCCAGAGTATAAATTGTCCAACGATCTGAATAAAGAAGGGGATTGCATAAAACTTCAGTCTGCCTCACTTACTGGTTCCATTCTCTCAGGTTCCACTGCCTCGAGACTGGTAAACAGAGTTCAGATTGTTAAGTAAAATACATCAGGCACCAACATTTCTACAGGGTCTCCCTCATATAGTGAACTGAAAAATGTTGGTCTAGAACGGTGCTTCTTAACCTGTGGGCTGAGACCCCTTTGGGGTCGAATGACCCTTTCATGGGAGTCACCTACCACTACCTACATATCAGACATTTACATTGCAATTCATAACAGAAGCAAAATTACAATTATGAAGTAGCAATAAAAAGAATTTTATGGTTGGGCGTCAGAAAAACATATTAAACTGTATTAAGGGTCACAACATTAGCGAGGTTAAGAACCACTGGTCTATAAGATGAGAACAGAGTGGGGTTTTCAGGGACTAAGGGGTGAGGGGTGGTGGAGATAAAAGGAAGAAACGCGAGAGGTTAATGAGAAGCATTGGATTCCAGCTAAAGAATAAGAAAGTAGGTGCGGGGTCATCAAGGTCTGAAAACTCTCTTTATACATTATTTTCTCACTGAAATAGTAAGTCTGTCCATTCAAAATGGTAGTGACAAGGAGATACTGAGCAGGAAGGGGAGAAAATATGAAAATATGCAAACTTGAGGTCTAAAAATGTGAGCAAGAGGAAAACCTGGAAAATAAGGGGGAGCTCTGGCCAGCACCTGCTGACAACTGAAACGAACAATCAAGGCTGTAGATGATTCTGGGTCCCACCCCAGCCTCTCCTGGGGAAGCAGAGAATTGACGGTGTCATGGGATAAGGCGTAGAGAATGAAGTTGAAATGCCAACAGATGCAAAGTTTGAGTCGCAGAAAAATGTGCGGGGTAGTGTCTAGGAAAGATCTGGAAGCCAGAAAGGGAGCATGCCAATTTTGGAGCGCTAGAAAACTCCAAGTGAACTATTAAAGGCTTCGGTCTTATTCATAAAAAAATAAATTAGAGAAGTGGGAAGGGGTGGCTGAGACTCTATAGTACATGATTTCAATTGAAGAGGCTAGGAAACTCAGAGGGTAGGACAACAAAAAAGAAGCCTTACACACAGGAAAAAAACAAACAAACAAAAAAAACCCAGAAGACAAGACAATCCAGAGTTATAATATGGGTTATTTAGTACAAGATGATAGTTTGGGGCTGAGAGACAGGGAAAGGAAGATTTGAGGTAGAATTCTGGTGACAGCTGGATTTAGAAAGAAAATAAAAAAAGAAAAAAAAAAACCAGGGCTTTGTGTTCAGGGTTAGCTTGTATCAAGGACAGAAGTCTAGGGCAAACAGCATTTTTGAGAGATTCAGACGAGAACCAGGCTTCGGGACAGAATAATCACAGCCAGAGGAATTGGAGGAGACCCAACCGGTAGAGATTGTGCAATTTTCTTTCAATTTATTTATTCCTTTCCCCTCCAATCATGCTCCCTTCAACCGTGCTCAAGGATGAAGCTCACTCCCTTGCCGAAGCCAATAGACTCTGAGCAGGTATGACGCATGCCGCATCTCAGCAAAAGCTTTAATTAGCACGCACAGAACGGACCTGTTCCTTTTGTTCCTGTCCTCTGCTATGAGAACAGCCCGGGCCAGACGGTGTCTAGTCCTTTGTCATGGGTTTCACAATGGGAAATCATGTGGAGTCCTGCCAGAGCTGTAGCAAGCACTAAATACTGGTTTGTTAGGCCATGGATTGGGTAGGTTATTTGCGGCTGTTGCAAAACTTAATTCTGTGATTGTAAGGGGATTATAGGGACAAGACCCTAAAAGAAGAGAAGTAAATAATACACAGGAATGCCATGTAACACGGGAACTGAAAAAAAATGGAAGCTCCAGGTTTGTGATCATTAGGAAATTTCTGGTATGTGTTCAAGTTCAGGGTTACTGTGGGCCTGGAAATGACCTAGCTCTCTGGAAACAGGAAGCAGAACACTGTCCCCACTTAATTACCTGTTCTACGTATGTGGTCCTTTAGAGACTCAAGACAGCTTTGGAGCCTCTCCTGAAACTAACTCTTGTAGAGTAGGCTGTTCTCAAACTCACAGAGATCTGTCTGCCTCTGCTTCCCAAGTGCTCAAGAGATTTTAAGACTAAAAGTAGTTTTTATTCCAGAAACAACATGCTGATGTATATACCCAATTTACCTAGAAGGAAAGATGCTTAGTACCATCTTGGGTCTTTTTCTAAAGACGGCTTTCAAATTGTGCCGAATCTGAAGGGTAAATAGCTGCCTAACCATAATTCCTAGACACTTAAAATGAAGTGAGTGCCAAAAGGAATCAAGCGGAGCTCGCTGTCTTGAATGTCCCCACACTGTCCTACAGAAAAGACTGTGAGTTCTGGGGTTCAGCCTCAGGCTCAGCAGATTTTCAGCTCTGCAAACTTGGGCACAATGGCTCAGTTCACTAACCTTAAGTCTTTTTTTTAACAAAGGAAAGGAGTGTCATCTGTGTCTTGACAGTATTCAAGTCAATGCTGACAAAGCACTTGGCTTCCATTAAATGCTAATCGTTATTGTACTTATAATGTTATGACTATTATCTCATTTCCTAAATTCCTTTGTATACACAATAGATGTCTAAATTCTTAACTGGGATTTAGATGTGTTTGGATATAAACTAGGAGAATTGTTCCTAAAATCAAATGTTAATGAGGGCTTGGGGTAAAAGGGGATCAGGGATCACATTTCTGAGGTGACACTAAATTCAGGAAGACAGTTTGTTATCCTTGCCAGAGAGGAGATATCTACACAGGCCCAGCTCAGCCAAGTCCAGCTGACTCAGCTCTAGTAATACAAACAGAAGACTATGAGCAGAGACTGCGTGCCGCCACTCTGTGTCCACTCTGCAAAACGCTGCTTCTCCAGTTATTCTCCTGGCAGTGGGTATAACTCACTGTTCTCTGGAGGACCCAACTCACAGAGTGGAGCTGTCTTTCCATTCCTCTTGTAGAACACGGGACTGTGAAAGGACACTAGGTGTTGCCTGCTCAAGGCACTTGGGCAGCATTCTTGCCACGAACGCTCGAGTTTTGGAATGACTATGGCTAGAGCTGGTTGTGTTTCAGATGGGCTCTTAACCAAGGGACATCAGTGAGGAGAGACTTAAGACAGAAGGGCATGGGAAGTCTACTGGAAAATTTTTATGAGTTCGTTTCTGGATACCTGGAGACGATTTCCAGAGATTGAGGGAAGGTGTTAGTAGGTGAGAGTGAGCAGAACATGCACCTAGGTCGTCATTGTGTGGCTTACTTAGATTCCTTGTCTGGCTTTCTGTGGCATCAAAGGACACCGTCTTGGAGCACTATAGTTGCAGAGAGGGTTGGTTTTTCAAGATCACTATCCCCTCTCCTGGTAGTCTGACTAATTCTCAAACACCCATCTGTACTGTCATCCTCCCTCTGCATCTGTGTGAAATTTCACATGACTGCTTTACATCCCCTCACTTGTGAGATGCGGAAGCATTTACCCCTGGAAAGGAAGCATTATAATCCCTTTAGTAGTGCTGATAATAAAGAAGATTCTGGAAAGGCAGCAAATGTGCAGAGTCTGAAGGCATAAATTTAGTTTTTGGAGTTGGGCTCAGAGAACTGCTGAGAACCGGAAGGTGGGAAAGTGGCAGAGAGAAGATTGAAGTCATGGAGACAAATTCTATCAACTTTACAGCTCAGTTTGGGATCTGCACTAGCTCTCAATTTAATCTAACACAGACACACAAATATTTTAGGTGAGGGTATCTGAAGATTGTGGGGAGGGGGCTGACTGAGAGGAAGAGAGAGAGGGAGGGAGGGTCAACATACACAATACTGGCTCCTACACAGGTAAACCCTGAACACTTCGTTTACCTGTCATACAAATTCTCTGCTGGGCCCAGATGTGTTGAACCTTGATGTTTGAGGATGCCCTGTTTGTGAGATCCCTCTTCCAATAAACTGATGCCCCAGCTGTCAATCAAGATCTCAGATGCCATCTATTCCAGGTATTCCCTCACTAGAGAGAAGCCTCAACAATGGTCCCTTTCTAGAGTGGCCCATCCAGTGACTCACGAAAATGGGGATGGGAGCTACTTTGACCCAATCTAAACTAGCTCTGATGGGATATTTCGAGTTAGTTCATGAGCTGCCTATGGGGAAGCCCAGGCTGTCATCAGGCCTGTTTCCTAGCAGCTTGTCTATTGGTCCTATCTTTGCCTCTCTTGGTGGATTTATCTCAATGACTCTTTAATAAACATCCAGCCACTAGTCAGCCTAGAATGTAACTTAACAGAGAAACCAAGAATTGCAGATAACAATGGGAAAAGATAGAGAAGGTCACTATGAAAAGCTTTGTTCTGGAAAAGTCTATCCTTGTCTGTGCATTGTTAGCTAGAACTCAATCTACTCAAAACTTCCAGATTCTCATCTTAGGAATACTCAAAATACCTAGAACCCTACATAGCTTATACAAGCTTATATCTTTTATGCAAAAAATTCAGGTAATTTCTTGCCCTCCTGAGGAAATCTCATAATTTTATCTTTCACTTCAGGTCAACAAAGGTATTAAACTCACTCTCTCTCTCTCTCTCTCTCTCTCTCTCTCTCTTTCAGTAGGACTTTATCTTAAGAAAACTCAGAAATATTAACACTAAATTATAGCCAAAACACACTCCCTTAAAATCTCCTTGTTGACATCACCTACTCTTTTGTCTTTGTTCAGGGAAGTCCTGTTCACTTTTTCACTTATATTTTATCATGTTATTGTGTTTCTGCTAAAAATCACTTCATATCCTTTCTTAGGATGGGTCAGAATATATGCAAATTAGTCATTAAACAAGTAAATGGGATCATGACTCAGTATTCCTTGTGCCGTAGCATCCTATTAGAAAGCCCCACATTCTGCTGTGCGTCATTATGGGAGTACATCCATCTGATTAGAGAACAAACTGATTAAAACATCCAGATATGAATGACAGACGAGGCACCTGTTCCTAACGACTGCCTGGCATAACGTTTGATTTTTCCAGACAGGAAATGGCAATGTAATTTATGATTTATAAAACGGTTTTTAAAGGCTACGCACCTATTTAGCAGATAAAATGTCATCACTCTCCAAATAACTGTGTTTTAGCCTTGGTCCTGACTCATCTCCTGTGATTGTGTTTTATAGCTAACAAACACTTGGGTGTGAAAAGGTCGCAGCTCTCAGCTACCTGAAGTAGGGAGCGGCAGCATTAGGTTTCTGGGCAATTTGTTCCCTTGAATTCTCTATTGACTGTAAAACAACAGCTTCAATATAAGATTTCAAGGTTTTCTTAAAGTACTGCAGATATATCCTCTGCGGATTGTGTCATGGTGATTTTGCCGTGAACTTCATAGATTCTGCATAATTACTTGATGTCTGGTCATACTGTTTTTCCCTCATTGCTCTTGCTTTTCAGAGTGTTTCTGACCTGCTCGTTTCATTTATATCTTCAAATGCATTACAGCTGTCTAATCTGACTGCAGGAACAAAATCCTGTTGGCATGCAGGAATCTAATGTGGAAACCACGTTAGAGACTGTGGTTGTTTTTGGAGGAATTACATTCTCCTTCTAATATTTCATACTATTATTTCCACTTGCCTTCAGTTGATTTTGCCCTTCTGAAGGGACTTCAAGTTTCATTCTTTAGGATCAATCCATTCCTTGTTTTTCAGTTAATTTTCCTGGGCATCTCAGAGCATTTCAGGTTATCTCTCGTTAGTGATAAATATACACTCTCTCTAAATCATCTACTCAGAAATGTCAGGGTGCAAGAGCTTAAAAAGGAAAGTGTAGTAGTGACAGAAACTGTCACCAGAGGGAAGAGACAGCCAGTAGAATGGGAAACGAATCTAGGCCAACTCTATATTGGATGCAGATTGGATATCTAAAGTACATAAAGAACTGTAAAATTCAAGCTACAAAACCCAAGTCGTGTAATCAATGAGTAGGCATGGTGTCAGGAATTTGAGACAGCTGGTCACATCTCCCTGTAGTCAAGAAGCAGATCAGTAGGAATGCTGGTGGTCCATATGCTTTCTCACTTGTCCAAGATGCTAGCCCACAGAACGGCGATGTCCAATCTTAGTACGAGTCCTCCCACCTCAGTTAACCCGTTCTAGGAGCTCCCTCACAACTGTGCTCAGTGGTTTAGCTGCCAGCTGATACTAGATCTTATCAGATTTGCAGTCAGTATTAACCATCACAGAAGAGGACCAGCACAAGTGGAGACAGGAAGATGAAGAGGGCCCTTAGGGAGGGGCATAGACAAGCACAAAAATAGTTGCATATATGTATGAAAATGCCATGGTCAATTACATTATAATTACTAAAGGAGCAACCTGTGCTATCCTAATATGCCGTGCCGCTGTGACCAGCATCATTTTGTTCCTATTCTTTTATACTGGGGATCACAACTAGGGCCTTGTTAAGTGAGCACTCTACCACTAAGCTACATGCCTAGCCTTTGTGGTTTTTATCTACACTGAATGTCTCCAAACTAGCACCTCGCCTCAGGTGTTTCCTAATGCTCTGTCACAAAGGGTTAATCTTCTGCCATATTCGTGCCTTACCATTCAGCTGTCGGCTTAAGCACAGTGTCTCTGGACAGTCTTTCCTGTACCAACACGGAATATTGCACTTAGAACGTCTGATGTTTTGAAAAGAGTTTTGATCATAGTGGTTTCTGTGGAATAACGTACTGATCTCTCCAGGGTCTAGGAAACACCGGTTGTTAAATGTAGGTGATTGTTGTTCCTTTTATCTCTTGTGAACTTGTCTTCATCTCTCTGATTCCTGACCTTGCATCTGGCTACCATCTCATTTAGTACGGTCTAATACTCCTGAGATGTCAGAGCTTCTCTGGCTCACAGGAGAGGAAGGGATAGCCCCACCACCACCACCACCCACTATGCAAAGCCCTACAGAAGTGGCCCAGTCTTCCCGCCTGGAGTCCGATGTTATCTGCACCTGGGAGGGAAGCCTGCTAGTCTCAGTGTTCCAGAGGGGCAGGTTTCCCTTCTCCCCAGGACAAACTACCTTAAGGGAAAATCCAGTTTGTCAGTGTAAGTAGCTGTGACTATTTGGGATTTGCTCAGAGGCTCCTTGACATTAGCAGTTTGATAGGATTTAGAATCACCATGGAAACAATCCCCTGGGGTTGGATATGGGGGCAGTTCTCAAGAAGTTTAACTGGCAGGGAAGGCACATCTTGAATCTAGGCAGGGATTCCCACGGGCTGGGGTCTTGAATGGAAGAAAACAGCAGAAGTGAACTGAGTAACACCATTCATCTCTCTGCTTTTTGACTGCAGGTGATATGACACGCTGTCTCACACTTCAGCTGCCAGGATTTCCACACCATTGTGGACTGCACCCTCAGACTGTGAGTCAAAACAAACCCTTCTGCTTTGTTTTCATCGGGTATTTTACCATAGCAATGGGATAAGTAACTAACATGGAGGCTCAAAGAATTACAGCAGAAGCAGGGATATGGTCCTCCTTCACGTAGCTTCCTGCCCAGCCATCCCTTCTTGCCCTTATTCTTCCCAGAATAAATAGACTAGATCCTCTAGTCTGCTAGCTGGACGTGAGCTGCCTGCTTTCTGGTTGGATAACAGTATCTTAAAGGGAATTTCCTTTTCCTGTGGGGTTATCTAAAAGGAAAGGTTTTCACTAGTCTATGTTGGGTCACATGTGCATCCCTGAACTGATTATCACAGTACAGGAATGAATCAGGACTCCGATTGGTCACACACAGTCTGCTCTCAGTCCCCTGCTGAGTGCTGTGGCTCTTTCCCATAGATCTGGGGTTTGGATACAGGAGAAATGATTGAATGAACAAGCAGGAATTATATGTCAAAGTTCCTCCAAAGGCAGGTATTTAGTTTTAGAATAGAAGATGTTTTTGTCATTTGCATATTCTTTAAAATATCCCATATATGAATTCTGAATTACATGGGGAGAGCCTCAAGTAATAGCTACAGTTTGTATTTTGACATTCTTGTCTTCATTTTAGCACTTTTTATTTTTAGGTTCGTGGTGTTTTGAGAATTTGATGAAGAATTTTTGCTTTTTATCTTTACTCAAATATTTTCATTGTTATTACAGTTACAAAATGTCCAATGCGTTTGTTACCTTCCTGGATTGTGAGCAATCCTTTGGTCATTAGGAACTCTTGAGACTCTCTCAGGGTGGGTTGCTGGCTTTATGGTTTGAGAGTGCCCTGTGTTGTGGAGGAGAGACATCTTATCAGTCTCAATTCTTAAATTCCAGCGTCAGTACCCACCTATACAGGATGACTGACATAAAAATTCTGATACACAATTCAGAGAAACATTTAGAGGGGCTCTGTTGAAGATCCCGCCTGCTGTTTTCTGTAAAACTGTAGAAAAGCATACAAACTCATCAGAACTTCAGATTATCTCTGTCTAATGAAGACTTTCAATGTCAATTCCACAGAACCGGGAGAATCATTAAGACACATGTCTACTCACAAACTTAAAGTACCGAAGAGTGATGTTTTTAATAATAACAGTATTCAAGTTGCCTTAAATCTTCTGAGAAACAAAACAGATTATGTTTGAACTCATGAAGTTCTACCAAACATCTTCATCTGATTGGGTCAGAGATACTTTGTGCACTGTTTTCTCTGAATCTGGTTCCATTAGAAAAAAGATAATATGTGCAGGTTTGAAGAAAGCATAACAGCACCTAGATGCTTCGTAATGTGCAAGGAAATGCCGTCCAGTTGAGTCACAGGGCGTGAGGACAGAAGTCACAGAGGAGGGAAAGCCAGGGAACAGAAGTGGCGGTGGAGTCTTCACTTCTTAGGGGCCATAAAGGCTCAGTCTGAAAGCAGGTTTCAATAGCGTGTCAGAGAATCCACACAGAACTTGAAACCAGTTTCACAAAGCGCCTGTTGCCGCCAGACTTAACAGATCACACACACACACAGAGAGAGAGACAGAGAGAGACAGACGGACAGACAGACAGACAGACAGACAGACTGACTGACCGACCTGGGCAAGGAAAGGGTGAGATGAACTGGAACCAGCTCCATCATCTCAGGTGTACCTGGTCAATCGATTGCTTCCAGACTTTTCCAGGTTGAATTTGTTTCCTAAAGACACTGTAACAACCACAGACTGAATGACTTAAAACAAAATTATTATTTTTTTTTTATTTTATCATCTGTGAATGTCAAAAGTGCCGGCAGAACCGGTTTCCTCTGGAGGCTGTACGTTCTTTGACTATATATATAACAATTTTCTAACCCCTACTCAGCCTCTACTATTCTACATCCTGCTTAGATGAACTGGGGTTTAAAAGAATAATTCACATGAGATCATGTGGGGTTTCTTTCTGTGCCTGGTTTATTTCACTTAAAATAATTATCTTCCATTCAAGCCATGCTTTTGCTCATGACAGTTAATGGTCACTTTGGCTGGTTCTGTTTCTGGGCTATCACACAGAAGGCTCCATTAGAGAGCAGTAGAATATTCAAATGCATGTATAATAGTTTTGAGTCTGCATGGGATATTATCCAGGATAGAGCAGACGTTAGGCTAAAACAAGGCTTTTAACACTTTTAAAAAGACTGAAATAATTTCAAATGTCATTTCTAACTACAATGGAATGCAACTAGAAAAAAATTAGGAGATATTCTGGATAATTAATTAATATATGAAAATTCCAAATCCCTGTTAATTTTTTAAGGGCACATAAACCAATTAATTGCAAAAGACAACAGATTTGAGAAAGAAAGATTGGCTAAGGGAGTCAGAAAAAAAAATAAAAATAATCCATTGCCCTTACTCAGATTCCTTCTGAAACCTTCTGGGCAGATGGTCTCTCTGTCCTTTCTAACAGAAGCTGAAAGTTGAGTATTCCATTTCCTACCATGAGACCCACAGAAATGAAAACAGAGTCTAAAAGGCACTGAGCAATTTCTGGCGACAGATGCTGCACTAGGTATATTTAGTAGGTGGATTTGTTTGTCATGTTGTCTTGTTAAATGTAGTGTTGTCGCTAATGCCGCCCGTGAGTTTCAGTAGCTGAGACTGGCCCTGCCACTCGTACTGAAGACAGAACAAAGAGACTTAATGTGTTGCCACAGCAATGGATTCTCAGGGAAGACGAAATGGAGAAGAGAGAGCGAGGCACTTTTTCTTCTTCCACTACTCATTTGCTGTGCAGCCCCTTCTTTCATCCCATTGTGCCGGCCTTGGCCGTGACATGAAGCTTTAATTGCAGGGTAGTGGCTGGCCGTGTCTACATCAAAGAGCCATAAAAACAGACCTCAGAGCAATCAGCCAGAAACTGCTCTCTGAGGTGATGGCCGGTAAAGCAAAACACAGGTGCTTAGCAATTACCTGGTGAGTAAGATCAATGTAGGCAGCTAAACCAGATAATGTACTCTCTGCTCCCTAATCTTCCTTTCCACTTTTAGACCAGAATTGCCAGTGAAAGCTGAAAAGCCTAGCTTGATATTACTCCTCCTGCTTGTGTGCTTGCTGGCCAGGCCCCCCATACATCCATATATCTGTCTTTGTCATGTTGACCACGATGCATCTCAACATCAGTGTTAAAGGCGTCTTTCTCATTTTAGTCAGGAGCAGTTGAGTAGCCTGATTGTGAACTACTTTGGATTCGTCAGAATTATTATTAAACATGCTCTGGCGTACACATCTAAGGCATGTTTGTATACGAAAAGGACATTTCAATCAGAACACCTGTCACAGCTAAGACCCCAGGCTAGGTAAAAGCGGTAACAAGACTGGTCAGTTAACCAGTAGCAATGGAAGTCAGCTGGTTGTTATGAAATAGTACTTTGGTACACTGTGAAGATGTGTTGCTCTCATTGATTTAACAAAGAGGTAATGGCCAATAGCTAGGGAGGAAGAGTCTAGGCGGGACGTGTGGACAGGGAGAAAAAGAGAGCATGGGATGAAGAAGGGCAGAGTTTGGAGAAGATGCAAAGAGAAGCAAGATGAACTTGCCATGTGAGAAAAGAAAAGGTACTACCATGTGGTAAAACATAGGTAAGAAAATAGGTTAATTTAAGATTTAAGAACTATTAATAACAAGCCTAAGCTATCAGCCAAGCATTTATAGTTAATAATATTGTCTCTGTGTGGTTATTTGGGAGCTGGCTGACAGGACAGGTAAGTCTGCCTACAACTCATAGCAAACGAAGATGGCGAAACACACAGAGAGAGAGAGAGAGTTAGTGTGGAATGGGAAGATGGTTAGCAAAGCAATCAATGCCTAGAGTATCAAGAAGGATAATCAACACGAGAGGACACTAGGGAAATGACTTACAGAGTCTTGAGGTTATTGAAAAGGGAAATGGGCATGATTTTGTGTTTACTTATTAGCTACTCATCTTACACAGTTACCTAAGTGGACCCTGGTAGGAAGCACAAGGGAGAATGTTGTAGGCCACAGACATGGTTAAAGCAGCTTGCCGGGAGCACACATTCAGGTCCTCAGTCAGAGCGCACATTGGAGCCATGCAGGAGTGTACCATCTTGCTGTCAACACTGCAACAGAAACTATGGATGTTTCAACCAGTCAAGATGTCCTTCTAGACCCTAAGGAGTGGGCACTTGGTAGACTCAGTCATAAGCTTCTCCTAGTCACTGGGCAAGAGGAAGAATGTCACTTGGAGAATGAAGGAATACTGAAATATAAAGAGAAAACTAAACACAGATGTATATGAAACAATTATAATATGCCCTCTAAACCCAGAATAGGACTAATTCTAATGAATTAAGCAAACACATTTTGTAACTGGGTCTACAGATTAAACAAACTCCTCAAACACCTGAAAATAACCAGGAACGCTTTGGACTCCAGACAAGATACCCTCAAGGTGTTTACTTAGCAGGCAAATGGAGAAGGAGGAGGAGTCAACAGAGAACTAGGAAGTGCTGGCCAGGAATGGTGGTTTGCTTAAGAATGACACCCATAGGCTCCAAGATTTGAAAGTTTTCTTCCCAGTTGGTAGAACTGTTTAGGAAATATTAGGAAGTGTAGCCTTGTTGTAGGAGATGTGTTGTCACAGATGGCTTTGAGGTTTCAAAGGCCCACACCAGGCCGGTCTCATTCACTTTATATTTCCTGTTGGTGGATCAGATGCGAGCTCTTGGCTACCTATCCAGCGCCATGTCTCTCTGCCACCATAATGGTCATGCATGAACTAACCCTCCGAAACTGTAAGCAAAATGCCAATTGAATGTTTTCTGTTATAAGTTACCTTGGTCATGTGTCTCTTCTTAGAAATAGAACAGTAACTAAGACATCAATGTTCCCCAGAAAAATGATATATGTGTATACAAACTGTAGTACTATGTGTATACAAACTGTAGTACTATATGTTATCAGTTATATACTGATGTAACATCTAAAGTTTACATGTGTGCCATATCTAAATGTCACAGAAACATTTAGAACACTGCATAATTAAAGTCAAACTGACATATACGGTTAAGTACAATGGGAGTTATATTGGAGAAGCAGCTACCTTAAAACAACCTTCTGAGCTGTGATTAGTTTATAAACTAGTCACACAACCGGAATAAGAAGTAAGAAAATAAAAAGATTCAAAACAGCACTCTTGGATGTTCCCATTGCTTACCAGCACATATAGTTTGCCCATTCACATTATTCATGAGCACAAAAGTCTAACCAATAATTATATTTTATCATGTGACTATCTCTCTGAGACCCCGAAGGAGAAAGGAGGTAGAGGGAGGAACAACAACAGACTGACAAACAATAATAATAATAAAAGAATACTTTGAATGAACTCAGATCCTGTAGGGTTTCAATTATGAATGAAGAACCCCAAGCAACAGTACACTTTAAATTCTAATACTGAGAAAAAAAATACATTATTAAATATTGGACATATTTGCATGACTCCAACACATGTATGAAGATTGCAGTGTATGAGAACACAAGCACATGTGTGTGCAGCTGAGAAAAAAGAACCACGGCTGATAGGCTGGTCAGACAGCTGCTCTAAGTTGTAGCCCAGCTCTTGAGAACTTGGATTGAGACAGTCTTTATAAGCACTCTCACTAATACGAGCTTTAGCAATCACCTGCCTGTCTAATGTCCAAGTGGCCTTCAATTCTCTGTGAACGTAAGGTCTTCTTCCGTCACAGGCTTCAGTCACAGGCTTCAATAGTTATTTAAGAGTGGTTGCTTACAGAGCAGTCCCTACATCTGTAGATCCCAGAGGATCTACATATTCAGTGAGCTGTTAAAAATTCCTAAATTTATCTATCACATGGGAGAATGCATACTTTATTTCTCTAAACCAAAGACCATTCCGTAAGGAGAGTGTCAAAACTGTCTTTTCTCAATGTACTTACACCAAAGCATCCCATCACTCTTTTATTCCAAAACCATTCTGAAATGTCAGTTATGAAACTAACTACATCATTAAGCAGATGTCAACAATAGAATATAAAGAAGACTCCTAACTCATTCAATTAGAAGAATATTTTAAAAATATATTTCATATTCAAAGCCAAAAATTCAAAGGTGTATCACCAGCAATATTGTCTGACTCCCTATTTGTATGAAAGAATGCCAGGTTTTGGCTTCCTAGAGAAAAATTCAGATAAGTTTCAAATCTACTAAGTATTGACTAACTTCATGTACCTATGACTCATTGTTAAGAAAAATCTTTGTGTGTGAGAGAAAGAGAGACAGAGAGAGACAGAGAGAGAGACAGAGAGACAGAGACACACGAGGGGGGGAGAGAATATGTCTCTGTCTGTCTACATGTAAACCATTCATCTGTACACAGGTACTTGCCAAAGCCAGAAGTGTAAATCAGATTCTCTCTAGAGCTAGAGTTATAGACAATTGTGAAATGCCCAATATGAGCTAAGAATCCAATTCAGGATCTCTGGAAGAGTAGCAAGTGAGCCATCTTTCCAGTCCCAACTGTGAGGAAAATTTGTTGGGGTTGGCGGGGTGGCGTAAAAGATGACAGAAAAGTGAGCTGAGACAAAGGACTTAAAATCTTGTTTGAAGTGTGTATCTCAGTGTGCCACACATATATAGTAACAGGACAAAGAACACGTAAACCCCAAGAACTGTGGGAGTTTGAGGAGAACGGCTGTAGAAGAAGTCTGTAGTCTGAATGAGAATGACCTCCATTGGCTCATAGATCTGAGTGCTCAATCCCCAGTTGGTGGAACTGTCCACCTTGTACATAAGGATGTGAACTCTCAGCTACGGCTGTCTGTCAGGCCTGTATGCCATGATGCTCCCTACTGTGATGGTTATAGACTCTGACCCTCTGTGACTATAAGCCCCATTAAACTCTTTCTTCTGTAAGTTACCTTGCACATGGTGTCTTTTCACAGCAACAGATAAATAACTAAGACAGAGAGAAACAGCAGATAATAGCGGGAAAGTATTCATGAAATAGTCATGGAGCTTCCATTGGGATTTGCAGAATAAAACAAGAGAAAGATACAGGATGAGAAACATGGGCTAGGATGCCGAGCAGGGTCAAGAATCATAGCATGAAAGTCAAGAAGGGACCAGGTGGCAGGCTTGTTATCAGACAAAAAAATGTGCCTTGGCTAATTGAGGCTTCCTGCCTGAAAATGGAGGGGATAGGTGTACTTGATGGTGTGGATGATAATGTGTATTCTGAGATCCTATGTCCTTACAGAAGGCAAACAGGTGGCAGTTCAGAGTCACTCATGCACCCATAAACAGAAATTGTTTTTAAAACTGCCTGAGTCATGCCTTTGCAAAGGTCTCAGAACAAAGGATGTGGGCGGCATGAGTCACCCTGACACTGCATGGTCTGGGGACATGTTCACCAGCTTGGGATCGGAAGATATGGACTCGCAGCTGCTCACAATCTGTGTGATCCTGAGAAACCTTCACAACCCAAGCAAGCATCTGCCTCTCGAAAGGACGTATGATCTGTTTTGTTGATAGGAAAAATGACCTGTTAAAGCCATCTGCATGACTGTACACTACGCAAATGCAGATGTGTCACCGGTGTGCCCCACATTACTATCGGGAAGAATTTGAGGCAACTTCTAAGTGTATAAAGGATACAGAGATAAAAATACAGAGAACAAAATTTCAGTTTCTCAAGCTCTAACACTCATGGTGTGCTATTGACTGGAGTGCACACATACACTCTGTGTGTTTGTAGGAGAGACAGAGGGAGAGAGACTTTATAATAATAAAAAAGATCAAGTGAACACTATCTTCATCATAATTTTCCAGATAAAGAAAGTACAGCTTGGAGAAGAGATTTAGATGTTCACAAAACAAGGATAAAGACAGACTGGAAACCTACCGTGTGCCTCTGCTACAAAGAATTGGCTCTCATTACATCATACTGCTTTTCAGAACTCAAATAGAAAATTTAAAGTAAGACAGGAATGAAAGGAAGAGGTATTGGGTACAGAATCCTGGATGCTTGCTATCAGCAAGGTACAAATTAGACTCTGAATTTTAAATAGAAAAGAGAATATGATCAGCTACATAATTTACAGTGTAAAGATAAAATTAAACAGATTGCTACAGAAAAGTAGGGTTTTTTTTCCTAATAATAACCTTGGAAAGGAATGTCTCCCAGGGGTGGCTTCTCACCACTTTCAATCCCGTGTACATCTTTATTAGCAACGTCCTTATTATAGACATGGCAAGGCATATCAGACAATGTCGCGATATTATTAGTGCGTATGTAACAGAATGTTAAGGTTAGTTTCAACCAAGATAGAAGTGTGGTGGCCTAGAATTTCCAAATCTAGATCACTACGTCCACATATGCCATCTCCTTCGATTCTCCACCAGATCAGTTACATCAACACTTGGCAGAGAGGAAGGCTTATGGGTGGGTCTGTTTGAAAGGGTGGGTGTAATGCTAGGTTTCACCTCCACCTCAGAGGGTAGGTAGCTTGCTATGGTCCTGGAAGGATGGGCTGTCACCTCCTCCACCTTAGACCTACTGAGAAAGTGGTGTTTAGTGTCATCTGGTACATCCTCATGTGACTTTTTCTCTTTAGGATTTTGATACAAAATACAAGGAAGAGGAGTCACATTTGCTGTGTTACGCTGAGGTGCCAGCCGGAACTGAAATGGGGGGTGAATTGAAAGGAGCCAGCCACTCCAATGAATGACAGTCTCTGAGCCCAGAATCCTTTATGTCAGGATTCACTTTCAGGAATCAAAGAGGAAAAAGGCACAGGTAGCTGGCCATAGCAATAGTAGTGACTCAGGTCTGCTGGTTGCCAAAGTCTAAGTGGAAAACGGTGTTCTTAGTGACCCAAAGAGCCTTGCAGAAGACAACAGAGGATGCCTGGCCAGGCAGAGCAATGCCGTGTAGACTTAGCTGGGAAGACCCCAGGGCACAGCTGCACACTGGGGGGGGGGGGGGGGTTCGCTTTCCACATGCCCCTCTCAAGGAAGGATTGCAGCCAGGTGATAAGCACTTAATGCTTCCTTTGTAGCGAGCTTGATCTCCTGAGAAGTGAGAAGAAGATAGCACACATTTCAATTCCAAATGGAGAACATGCCAAGTAGAGAGAAGGACCCTGTGCCAAAGAACCAGCACTGCTCTGCAGTCTTCCCTTAGAAGGGCTGTGTAATGGTTTCTTCTAGAGGGGACATCAGGACCTTAGAAAAATGTGCATTCCAGTATTAGGTAAGCTGAGGTACACTCGAATTATAGAGTTTATTTGAGTGAACAACAGCTCGTGAAAGGGTGCTTGCTCGGAACTGAAAAGGGTTCAGGCACTCCTTTGAAGAAACGTAAGAGCCGGGCAGTGGTGGCGCGCATCTTTAATCGCATCACTCGGAGGCAGAGGCAGGGGGATGTCCATGAGTTCAAGGCCAGTCTGGTCTACAGAGTGAGTTCTAAGACAGCTAGGACTGTTACACAAAGAAACCCTGTCTCCAAAAAAAAAAAAAAAAAAAAAAAAAAAAAAAAAAACCATAACAAAACCAAAGACGCACAAGCAAGCGTTATAGAGAGAATGTGGATGCTGTAGAGAAAAGAACTCCCCGTGTGTTCCAGGTTAAGCTTCCCCTACTTGCTCTACTCTGTTGGAAAATCCCTAGGCATGTAATTATAAGCCTGCCAGCTGCCTTTGCTCGCTGCAAGTTTGGTTGAGCTTTTTCCTTAATATAGGCATTTATAAGAAAGCGTCCAAGTTAAGTTTATCTTATGTCTGCAAGTCAAAACTTAAGGTCATTTGTAAGGCTGAAATGGCTTTATCTGCTCTAGGCTTTCTGAAACTTGGTTTTCAGTTTAATTTTCTTTAACACATACATTCAGGTCTGGCTCAGAGAGGCTCTGCTATTGATTGAGGATGTTCTTTTCTTTGACCTTGGGAAAAGGAGAGACACAGTATGAGCTCAGATGAAGGCCTCAGGTGGTGCCTCTCGGCCCTCCTTCAAGATTCTCTACAGTGCCCAGCTTTCATTTCCCCCCCGTAGAATACTGGGTCTGCATCTTCCTTTACAGACTTCTAGTCTTGATCCTTCGTTCACTTCTGCAAAGCCTTCCGTGTTGTTATTTTGACCTTTGTAATGGGCAGTAATTGAATTGTTGGCTGGTATGTTTCCATTAATGTCTGACTTCTAGCAGAGCATCCCACGGGGCCAGATGAGACCCCAGAGCCCCTCTAAAGCAGTGCTCTGAAACTCATTAATTTGTCTCTCAATTTTAAGTCTTCTGCTCTTTTTGCTGAGCTAGAAAAAAAAAAGTCTTCCGTGAAAGCCACTCAGCTCTGTGTTATCCAGGGCCATGGGCAGGAACCATGCCAGAGCCGTTTGCAGATTGCAAAGTTTTTCACTTTGGCCCAATGTGACTCTTGAGTTTGCATGAGCTACCCGATACTTTGTGAAGACTGCTCTTCTCGTCCTGCCCTGGTCCCGACTTCCTGAACACTGGATATAATGCCCATATGCTGATCTTTTTCTTTCCCTGAGATTATAGCTTTCTAACAAAAGTCATCACCAATCCAATGGCCCTCTTTCATTCCTGGCCTATAATTGAGAGGACACCATAATTCTTAAGAGGGATTTTAATCACTGCCAAGTGTCACTCACATACTAACACTAGGACTCTTTCTATCTCATTTTTTGTCCTCCCCTCTCTCCGGACACAAAAGACTTTGCCTTCTTGCTTTTCTGAATCACACTATCAAAACAATCAAATGAAAATCATGTTATCGTGGCAAAAACCATGGATAGATATCTGTTGAATGAGCTGCGACTTCTGGAAGACAGATTGCCTTGTTCTTTAGCTCAGAGAAAGAATTTAGAATGTCCTAGCTTCCCAGATTCTATTTTGACTATATAAAGCCAAAATCAGCTATCCGGTATTAGCTATGTATTTGGGTGACATAACAGAATACTTGTGAGAATCAACTTAAGAAATGAAAGATTTATTCTGGACCATGGTTTAGGTAGGGCATATAGCCCTAGAGGAACGCTTGACAACTGGGGGCCCATCCTTGGTGGCTGGAGCTTGGAACATTCTTGTTTTATTTTATACAACAAAGCAAAAGAATAGAAATTCCCCGAGTCCTGACCCATGGCTCTTCTTCACCTATACCCTATGCCCCAAAGGTTCCAGCATATGCCATAGCAGTGGCATTCAGTTACAGGCCAAGGATTTTAGTACATGAGCCTTTGGGAGACATTTTATTTATGAAATGCTCAGATAACTTTTGTTGGAGACCAAAAATAGGACAACAGAATATTGACTGGAAGTTCATATTGCTTATAATGAAAGGATTGAGATAAGAATTCCATCTTCAATCCTTAGAGAAATGCTTGTTTGCTCAGTTATTCCTGGTCTAGACATTTGAATTCAGGGTCTCACACGTGCTAGGCTGGTGCCCTCTCTTTGAGCTACATCCCTAGGACAAAGTTACTGGATTGCTTGCCCCATGCTTAATTCTATATCGATATCTCTCTAAGTTGTATTTGGAGATTAAGGGTTGTGTCTTAGTATGACGATGGATTAAAATAAAAACAAAAATAGTCCCCCAAACATATCATTTCATCGCACAAATTAAAATAAGGGATACATATAATTTCAAGCAAGAGTTAAAAGCACAAAATACTTAGATATAACCTGGTAACATTTTCCTTAATTTTCTATAGTTCTTATTAATTATGGCCAAATTTAACTTTAGTCTTCTGTATCCCAGTTTTTAGAAAGAACATTTACATCTCTCAGGTGATTAACAAATGTTCACTGGTGTTCCCATTTGCTTGCTGCAGCCTGCTTAGCTGGAGCTTGTTTTGCCTCCAAAGCTACACCCCCATCCTTAACTGCCTGCTTTAAATTTAGCAAAAAGAAATCACTAAGTTCATCTTCAATGTCCTCAATCTCTTAAGACACCGATTTCCCCCTTGCCTCTGCATCATCAGCTCTCCACGAAAAGTCCCTGCTCCACCTTCCCGGAGCCTCAGTGCCAGCAAGCGTGATAAAACAACGAGCCACAGGCAGAAACAGGTGAATAAACTGTGATCCCATCTGGAAACGAGGCCCTGCTTGGCAGCATCCTCCCAGTTCTCAGAACATGTCCTTTCGGTATTTAATACGAACTTAGTGATTGATCAGTGTGGGCAAGAGGCACGGAGGGACTAATGAAAACAGGAGACGATGACTGACTCCCAGAGACACTGAGCCAGGAGCTCCTGTGAGCAGCAAGGGCTAGCACCGAATGCAGCTAGGCACGTCATTCTAATGCAAGAGCCTTCGAAGCACTGCATTCTTACCCAGAGCATTTTCCACTTCCATGTTTATCTACTAGTAAATGATGTCAAACACGGTTATGTAGCTATCACACATCAAAAATATTAAGTATTTAGCAGTACATCAGGTGCTGGTGGCCAAGCTGAGCTTATTTCAGGTTTTTACATGTGTGCCCTATAACTTGCAGTTATCTGAGCAATTTTCTTAGATAAGATGGTTTCCAATTAGCTTTGAGTAACCTGGGCTTGTGTTTTAAACTTTTCCTATTCTCTGTCTCTCCTCCCTCATCTTTCTTTGTTTAGAACGGATATGAGGGGTCATAGAAGTCCAGCACTTCTCTTGGGTAACTCCATGCATACTTGGATCAATTTTCATTGAAAACAATAAGACATAAGAAAATTCACACACACTAAAAAAAAAGCAGTTTTATTTCTTAACCCTTAATTCTACTTGATAGTGTCAATTGATAGACTTTGTGTAGATTTATTCTGTATGCACAGTTAGCATTATTAATCAAAGAAAGAAGAGGAGTCTGGGAGAAACAGGAACCGTTGGAAGATGGAGGGACTGTTGGATGAATGTGTCAACTGTCTAAAATATCCTCCTAGGATGATCTGTTAGAGACTTTAGCTGCCACTGGTTTTCTTGGGGATGCATATGGTACCCTTAGCATTTGGTGGTTCTGCTTATAGAATGTGCTTATGAAATGATCTTTGCTTTAATTCAAGGTGATAAGCCAATGACAAGAGACTTCCTGCTTCCTCAAAGACTGCTTCTTGAATCACTCTGTTTAAATTTCACTCTGAACCCCACTTTACACTGCCTAATGTACCAAGACTATCCACCAGTGCAATGCCAAGCTGTCTTTTGTTTAAATTTATTGCATAAACCAAGTAACAGAAAAAAAGTTCATAATTTTTATACTTTGTAATTAATTAGAACAATTGAAAGGATGTTTTTCTTATAATTCAGGCACACTCATAATGTGCACTGTGATGTACTTTCTAAAGGAGACATGCCACAGTGAGCGTAAAAACACTCTGGGCAGTGTCTCTCTTATGGTGGTCCCAAATTAGTGAATTCTTTGTTAATTCTATTATTTAAACATTATCATAATTCTCTTCAACATTTTTTCAAATTAATTGTTTGTATGCATGTGTGTCTGTGTATGGGCATGCATACTTGATTACAGTACCCATATAAGCCAGAATTAGGTTGCAGATCCCCTGAGAGTAGAGTTACAGGCTGTTGTGAGCCTGGGTGTTGGGAACCAAACTTGGGTCCTTTGTAAGAGCAATATAGATTCTTAACAAGCCTTCTCTCCAGCTCTCATATTATCAAAGTGTTTTATTTGAGTTTTTTATAAACCACATGTTCCCTCAACCTAAGGAAAGCCTTGTTCTCGCTATTTCTCAGAGAAAGTCTAGAAAACTACTTGTGAAACTGGCAGTCTCTGAAAATTACCCTGAATTCATTGATTGTGATCTTTTTGGATGGGACCTAGGAATCTGCATATGTATTTTGTTTCCTAAATGCAGGCACTATTGGAAATTCTGTATTGAGCTTTTTGTCTTCTGTTCTACACATGGCTGTTTCCTCCAACTCCATTTTACTGTAGCCCTCTCCCAAGTGCCCATCTGTGATGGTTTAAATGAGAACAACTCCTTTAAGCATGCATGTCTGAATACTCCCCAGATGGATGTACTGTTTCCAAAAGGGTAGGTGTGGCTGTGGCCTTGGCCTTGGAGAAGGTTTGTCACTTGGAGTAGGCTTTAAGATTTCAAATGATTGCCACCATTTCCAGTGTTCTCTCTCTCTCTCTCTCTCTCTCTCTCTCTCTCTCTGTGTGTGTGTGTGTGTGTGTGTGTGTGTGCGCGCGCGCGCACGCGCGCGCCTCCTACCTCCAGCTTAAGACATGAGCTCTCAGCTGTTCCTGTAACCATGCCTTCACTCCACCATCACTGACTCTCTGATACCATAAGTCCACTTAGATGCCATCTTTTATAAGCTGCCTTGGTCATGGTGTTTTATCACAGAATTATTAATATACCATTACCTCCAAATTCTGTGGTGAACACTTATGCCAATGTGAAGGTAAGTGTGGAACTGCCCACAATGTTCTCACCATTGTTCCCCACAATCCTAAAATAAATTTAGGATGTCCAGCACTATGAAACATTAACCCCTCTTGGATCCCTCAAGAATCTCATCATTGTAGATTAATTTGCCCATTTTAAAACAAATTGAACCATGTATCCTACTTTGACCCTAGTTTCTTTGCTTCTTTGGCTCATCAAATATCTCCTAAGGAAGGAGACTTTCCAAGTGTTGGGGTCACTGCTTTGCACCTCTTTTCCCTCTGATTTTACCCATTTGTCCTGACACTTGACTTCCTACTTTTATTTCTTTGGCTGTAAAACCTTACCAGTTCTGCTAGTTCTTTTTCATTTTCACTGCAACACCTCTGTCTGATTTTTTTTTTCTCTCACTCTAGGACAAGAGCCACAAAGAGCTTCAAAGGATAAGCAGCTCAAGAAATATTAGCTTACTTCTCTTTGGTTCCACGATTTCCTAAATCTTAGCTGGACCAGTTTCAGTAACTCCAGCTCTCTGCTCCTAAAACAGATAAGCAGGTGGGCTTTTTAAGAAAATAGTATCTGAATTTTGTCATGCTAAGGATACCAACATTTGATATAGCCATTGCATCATAGTCTTAAACAAAAAAAATAATATAGGTTCATAGTACCAAAATCAAGCCCCAAATAAAATACTAATGGCTATGATTCTGTAACTCATAACTAAAAGCCAGCCATTTAGTTTTTAGTCCAATTATCTATTGATGCATCACAAAAGTAAGTGATTTAAAACAAATGCGATAATTTCTCTTTGCTCCTAAAGCTATAAATTGGGAACTTGCCATTCCCATTTGGAAGATACTCACTGGCTGTTAACTGGAACTATGGATTGTCCAATGGAGAGGAAACTACACAGGATTCATCCTTGGGGCTATCTTATCTCATCAAGGAATGGTGGCTACCTTCGGTGAGTACTCTGTGAGACAGGAAATGTAGACTCCTAGTTTCTGAAGGACGGGTGAAGAAACTGCCATGGCATCCCTCTGCTGTACTCTATGGTTCCATGTTCAAGGACAGGACCCACAGGGTCCCTCCCCTCAAAAGGACGATTAAAGGCTTTAAAGTCATGTTTTAAAATTTCTAAATCGTATATGATCCTAAATATGCCAGGGACCTTAGATGTTGAAAATATAATCATAAATAATGTGATCAAGTTTCTTCCCTCCAAGTGGAGACAAAATAAAATGGGGAAGTGGGAAAATTTGGGAGGAGTTCTTTAATTGGATAGGAGATGGGGAGATCAATAAAGAAAGGAAGGAGGAGAGACAATGGGTTTTTTTAAAAAAGTCTTAAGGAGCCATATCAGTTTATTAAATGATTTACTTAAAATCACATTTAATATATATGTCTTTTTTTTTTTTGGTTTTTTGAGACAGGGTTTCTCTGTGGCTTTGGAGCTTGTCCTGGAATTAGCTCTGTAGACCAGGCTGGTCTCGAACTCACAGAGATCCGCCTGCCTCTGCCTCCCGAGTGCTAGGATTAAAGGCGTGTGCCACCACCGCCCGGCTATATATGCATATCTTAAATGAAATTATGCCACTTCGGTTGAGAATGCTTTCCACAAGAGCCATATCTTATCTAATATAAGGCAAGAGAAACCTCCTTTTGAGTTGCAGGTCAGGGTAGTCCAACAGACTCCCAAAACAATATAGCCTACTGCTGTTGTTTTTGGTGGCCTCCCAGAGGCCCCTATTTCTGAAGATACCACATATTTCAGGTTTGGATCTTGGAAAACTGCAACTGGACCTGACTGGAAAGGCTACTTTTTGAGGTCAATCTTTCATAGTATTTGAAGGTGCTATACAGGCTGCTGAGGAAGGTAAGTAATCAGAGTAAGCATATCCAGCTAGGATTCCCATGAATCACAACAATGAAAAGCACAGCAAGAGATTCCTAAAGGTGCAACAATGGTACTCCAATTGGGGCAATCATCAATAGCTGTCTAATTGTACTTAAGAAAAATAGTGCCTTGTACTGGAAACCTAGCCAACCACCTAAGAGTAGAAAAGTCATGACCTTAGGAGAAAATCTACTACCCAAACTTTACAAGACAACATGATTTTTAACTGCATTTTAAAATCCTGTCCTTATACCCACAGATAAGTGTAGCTCTCATCTGGCAAGAAATAAGTTTCCCTTTGCAGCAAGTAGAAACAGTTACAGAAAGCTACAATTGGTCAAAATGTAGCCATCAATGGTTCATGGCTGCTCGGCGCCAATGGACACATCTACAACACAGTGCCTGCATCTGAGGCTGAAGGAACACTGCAGAAGATGGGCTAGAAAGATGTTGAAGGTCAGAGGACAAGGAAATGAGGTTATGCCCTTAGAAATGACAGGGAAGGCATATCCATAATACTTCATAGATATTGCTGCCTAAGTAAGCCTGGAGTACTAATAATACCAACAGACATACTGACGTAGAAGGAGGACCTCACAGAACTGCACCTGTAGACAAAGAACTCCAGACAAATACGGGTGACCGAAAGTGAGAGAGTCAGAGGCGAATCTGTCCCAGGAATGAACTCCATAACTGGTTTTCCAATACCAAATTGTCAACCTAGAAATCATAAGCACACAGCAACACTAAGTGAACTCAGTTCTTCAGTTCTCTCTCTCTCTCTCTCTGTCTCTCTCTCTGTCTCTCTCTGTCTCTGTCTCTGTCTCTGTCTCTCTCTCTCTCTCTCTCTCTCTCTGTGTGTGTGTTGGAAAGCGTTGGTTCTAATATCTTGAAGGTTTTATTAAGGAAGTAGGGGATCTGTGCCTTGTGGCGTGAGATGAGTAGGTTTTAGGCAGAAGAGTAAAGGATTCTTGCTTGTGCTTTAAAAGATCATTCTGGTTTCCATGCTGATTAAATAAAAGCAGAACATGAACTTAAGGAAAGTAACTAAGTTGTTACATCCAGAATCCATTCTGAACCGTAAGGCCTGGGGCTGGCTCGGAGAAGGAATGTATACTCTGACAAAAACAAGCTAGAAAATGGTGTACAATTTTTATTTCAGCAACAAAATGGATTGTAGCAACTTTCAGTAAGATGGAAAAGGGGAAGGAAGGGAAAGGCAAGATGAAGTACAAATTTCTAAGTTTCCAAATATTAAAATTGAAATTCCTATTATGAACCCATATATTACAATATAAGTGGGCATATAAACCTAAGAATTTAGAGAGAAGTTAATAGTAGTATTAATTTGGGCTTTTTTAACATATAATGGTAAAGTAATTGCACTGGATAAAAATATAGAGTAATATACATAGAAAAGAGGAAAAAATAAAATCCTTAAGCATTCCTACTTCAATAAAAAACAAGTTAGGGACCAGTGAAATTGTTCAGTGGGTAAGGGTGCTTGTCACCAAGCCTAAGACCTAAGTTTGATCCCTAGAACACACAAGTTAGAAAGAGAGAACTCTCACAGCTGTCCTGTGACTTCCACACAAATGCAAGCAGTGTGCACACCCATGTGAACACACACACACACAGTAAATAAGTAAATAAATGAATAAATGTTAAAGATCTATTTTAGATCAGAGTGGTACTTTGAGAATCTTAAACAGAAAGACTCCAGATGATTTTCTAAGGGATCATCAAAACAGTCCACTGTTTGTTCTCTTTAGCTGAGAAGAGGAATAGGCAGAAAGGATTACTATGGCGCACATGGGCAATAAACAAAGAGCACTGTAAGAGTTGACATCACAGAGCAAAGGCGCACTTCCATTTTAGTAATCTCTTGTTGAAATAAGAGCAGCTGGGCTGCGTCCCCGGCACCCGGCCGCCCCCACGGCTAGCTTTATACCCGAAATAATTACACGGAAACTGTATTCTTTTAAACACTGCCTGGCCCCAATAGTTCCAGCCTCTTATTGGCTAGCTCTTACATATTA
>NC_022019.1:19835576-19853098 GCF_000317375.1 Microtus ochrogaster | reverse complement strand
TCTCTGTCTCTTATGTATTAATTCAATCAAAACCAGAAACATACCAAGATAAACCATTTCCAGGGAATTTACCCTTCTATCTGGACTGGAATGCCTGCTATGTCATGAATTTACTCTATAATACGCACTTATAAAATAGCATATTTTTCTTCTACCTCAGTAATATGCAATTCAGAAAGGGAAACGAAAGGTCTAGTAAGTATCCCCCCAAAATAATTAGCTTAATGTGTAATCAAGAAAATCAGAACGAAATCATGATACCATACCGTAACCTTCAGTTCATTAGGATAAACAAACGTATGCTATTTGCTAGTGACCATGGGGAAACAGAAAGCACATGTTTGTGTCAGTGAACCTGATTTAACCATAATGAAAATAAACAAAACCACTGCTTAATATAACCAGAAATTTATGCTCCATCCTTTCCCATTCCTACCATTGTGTTCATTCACTGAAAAAAAATTTCTACACCACACACACACCTGAAAGAGTATTCTAACCAGCATTACTCATAATCATAAAAACTGGAATCAACACAATTGTGCAGATAAAAACAGATGCAGACACTGATGGGATGGCTCAGCTGGTGCAGGAAAGGTCCACAACCAAAACAGGCACATGAAATGTGAAATATCCAAGTGGCAGAGGAGGATGTTCCTTGGAGAGAACGATAGAGTTCTAATACATAAATTTGAAAAGTCTAACTTTACATTTAAAACAACAGGGGACAGGGAGGTATACATAATTTGGCATTTATTAAATTAATTACATATCATGGTAGCGTGTTGTGTGTAGATATCTATAGAAATATAAAAACACACTAATGAACTTGACAATATTCAGGTTTGATTTATAATAGGAGATGCCTCTCTGAAGGCAGTTATAAGATTTAAAAAGCACTTAGGCCGATTTTATTCACTTGCAAAAAGAAAGAACATATTGAGATTGAAATTATACACATAGGAAGGTTAACTACATATATGCTTAATATTATTGATATTTTCCTTTATGTTTTGTTTCTTTAACACCAAAGGAAAAGGAGTGGATAGCTGAAGACATTCCCAAGAACACACTCAAATAAGCATTTCTGCACATTAACAATAACAACAGTTATAGATGTTGAAAAAATACTAAAGAGAAAATTAAAAAATAAAATTAAAATCTAGTTGATTGGGGCTCTGTTTCAGAAATTCAGTTCCAAAATTCATTTCCACTTTGTTCATTTTCATTCTCTTTTGTTCTACAATTCAAGGCACCTTTCAATCTAAATGTACCTATCGCCTAAAAACATGTTCTTAAATCATCAAGATGAAAAGAAACATGTATACCACAGAGAGTCTTTGAGAATGAAGGAAGCTTGGGAAAGAATTGTGATGATGCAAGTGTCTTCTTGGAATAATTTTCTTTTATCTTAATGTCATGTTTTCCTTCTTTTGGTTGAGACCTTTAAAGTGTGTAACTTTAAAATTTACCAGAGACAATAGTTCAAATAAGGGAGCGTACACTAACTCAACTCCCTGGTCCATAAGCCTCAGAAGATTCAGGTATTTGAAGGTATTTTTACTGCTTCAGATTTTCACTTCCTTCACCTCCAGGAAGAAGATGGACTGAATCATTTAACTGTCTCCAAAGGGGAAATTGATAGGCACATGTGTGTTTTGAAGAATCTTCCCTTTTTTGTCTCAGGAAAATAGAGTATTGCTGAACTAAAGTCACCTCAAGACTGTCATTTGGGTAAGGTATGTTGTCTCTCAAAGCAGAAGAGCAGAACAGCAAATCCAAATGGCTTCTGACTTCCCGCTAAGGTTTATAGATTAAGAGAGATGGAACTTCAGCTTCTACATCCCAACCATTCTGGTCTGTAAGTGCAGAGAAGCCATACAGAGCCACACACAGTCGGTCACTAGGCCTGTGGAAATGCCCTCTGCTTTGGTTTAGAAATACAGGTGCAGAGGAGAGGAGAGAGAAAGGGAGAGAGGGATGTAGGGAGAGACGGTGGGGAAGGAGGGAAAAAGGGAAGAAAGAAGTGAGACAGGGAGGGAGGGAAAAGGAAAAAGAGAGGGGAAGGGAAAGACAGAACTTTGATTACTGCAAGAGATGACAAAGAGAGGGAAATCCTCCAATTTCTGACTCTGCCAGCCATGAGTTTTGTATAGTAGTTATGAATCCTAAAGTGTGACTGATGGCCATGGGTAACATAGCAAGTTTAGCCAAGACAAGACTAGGCTTCACATACAGTTTGTTTGCACAAAGAGAAAGCACTGACCATCCCTTTGCTCTGCCTTATAATGTTCATCAGGAATATGATTCTCCTGAACTGTATAGCTTCCTTTAATGGAAGCCTTTCTGTTTCCCAAGAACACCACTATACCCCTCAAATATTGCAGAACTACAGCTTCCTTCAGGACAGTCTGAGGAAAAAGTGCTCTCAGAACAAAGGGCTCTGAATTCTTATCTTCAAAAGCACCCAAGAAAACAATGGTCCAAGTGTTAGAAGATCAGACCCATGATTTTCACATTTTAGAGCCACTCATCCTTCTGGCTTTACTTATCTTTTGTTTGCTATATTATAAAGCTACCTGAAGAATCTCTCTTCTCATCCCTACCCTTTAAACTAATGAGAGCCCAAACTGTGGTTTACTGTCTTTAACCCTTATCTTGGATTGCTGTGCATATGTACATGTGCAAATAAATACATGCACATGTATGTGCATGTCTTGTGTATATATGCAGAAGCATGTACATATGAATTTGAGTATGTGCTCACATATGTGAATACATGTGCGTTTTTCTTATGTGTCCATGTTTTAATGATTCTGTATTGGTGTTTTTAGCAAGTAGTTACTACTATGGAATGCCAAGTTATAAAAACCATCTAGTTTACTTAACATGATGAGACTCAAACTCACTCTAGGGGCCTTCTTAGTAGATACTCATTGTGGCTGTTCCTCCCACAAGTGCAAAGGCCTCGTGGAAGGATATCTATTCTATGTTCTGCTCACTGAAGTATCATCAGCTAAGGGAAATTGGTTGCACTGGCAACCATGGAGAAGCCATGCCCATAGAAATTAGAGCTAACACTTATATATTATAGCTTATTAATTTCCTTCCACATAGGTTGATACATTTATTGAAAACAATCATATCCTTATGTTAAAGGCATAATAAGACCCTTTTATGTAAGAGTAAATGAAGATCTAGAAAGAAATGACTTCATTAACTCCTGGACACAATTATAGACAGTAAGACAACCAAGTCCCAGCCAGTGGCATCTAAGCCATGCATGATATTAAAATAACGGTCCTCCATTACAGCAGAGGGACATAGAGGTAAGTGACTCTATCCACAGGAAGATCTTGTGCTGTGTGTATTTATTCTTTGATAAATGGAGGCCTCAGTGCATAATTTATTTAGACTTTTAGCATTTAACGTACTAGTAACAACCCCACAAGAGGGTCACCAAAAACTCTACGCTGTTCCAGACTGTAGCAGCTTCGACATGGGCCTTCGGAATATGTAGGTTTTGAAAAGCATTCTGTGAGGGCAAGTTGATGTTCTTGCAGGACACAAGACATGGCTGACTTGGGGGCTTTACAAGAGACTAGGGAGAAGCTTGGACTACAGTGACAAATGGCTTCCTTCACAGAGACTTGGTTCTCCCCAGTGCTGTACCCCTCTAACTCTGTCGCCGAGAGCTGTTGTGACTGTCATCTACTGATGTGACTGCTGGTGGACGATCATAAGCTGGGATATGATGGGTCCCATGAAAGAAGATTAAAGGAGAAATGAAGCAATTATTGATCTATTGATCTCCCGACTAGTCCTTGGAAATGACTAGGCCACTATTGTCACTGTTCATTGATCATAGAAGGACTTAGAAGCCAAGTCTCATGTGGATGGTAGGTACAAATTTCACTTAAGAAGGAACAGAGAATATTTATGAAAATCATCAGTGGAAATCTGTAGAATTACATTTTTCTTGCCATTATTTGCCCCGTTTTATCATCTACATTTGCTTATAATACAGCATTTTTTTAAAAAATAACAACAGATGGAAAACAAATAGATAACCATTTTCCATATGGCAGACTATTCTTTGTCAGACTCCACAGACAATGAACAGCCCGTCCAGTACTGTTTCATCAAAGAAATGAAAACTCTTTGAAATTGTGCCTGAGGCTGAGGCTGGATGGAGCCCTCATCATGATTGAGAGCTGGGATGCTAAAGATAACTTTGCAGGCAGAAAGCTCTACTAGTTGTATGTTTAGTTCATCTATTCCCCATACCAAGCAATAAAAGCAGTTCTTATCCTGTCTATTCAAGTTCCAAGGAGTAAAAGTATAAGCCCCGTTGGAAGGACCACAAATATCTCTGTAGCAATTTATTGAAATGTAGACACTTCAGGTCCTATTAATTTTGCCATGTGATGTTTTAATTTATGTTCTTTATATTTAACTTTTAATACATTTTCAAAAGGATTTTATGCAACTTGTTTCAAGATCACAGGGATTTTGAGTGTCAGGCATGACAAATTCAAATTACCAAATTGAAAGGCATATTTTTTTTACATTACACTATAATTTATTTTCAAAGAACAGCACCAAAACAGCTAACTAAAAATAGTAAGATCAGAACGAAAATTAAATTCTATTGACACAACACTTGGACTTTTAGATCCCAAATTATTCTTGTCTCCAATCTGCATTATGACTTTACTAATCATATAACTTTAACACAAGTAATATTTCTTTATTATCATCCATCCATTTCTCTAGAGATGAATTTCAAACCACCTAAGAAATGGATGTATGTAAGGACTCAGGACTTGCAGCTAATGGAGCTATAACTGGGAATTGTGGCAAGCATATAGTCAGTCTGCACGAACTATAAGTGAGAGATACCTAAAAGTTCATCATGCTTTATGCTTTCTCTGTTAAAAACGGTATCCTTTTTATCCCTTCCAACGCCTTAGGAATATGTTCTAGCATGGGTGTGCCAGCATACAGAGGCACAAATAAAAAGCCTATCAAGTTTCTTTCATCAACAGTAGAGGTCCAAGAAGGCTTCCTTAACAGAGAGAGTCTGTGCACATTCCTGATCAATAAAGCATTATTGAGGACAAGATACTAGCTTGACAATGGAAAGCCCTAATCATCTGTAACTTCAACAAGAAATAAAGTGTGAAGTATTTCTCGAATGGAAATTTTAAGCAGCCTGTGCTAATCTTGAAACGTCCTCACGTGGGACTCAAGGTGAACATCCACTGCGACAGTAAACCGTATACTGGCGACCGTAACAGCAGCATCTAATTGTCATAATTTCTACGTGTTAAGCATGTGTTAATTTATTTAGCTTTCAAAACAACTCGACAGCATAGACAATTATATTATTTTTAAGAAAGAAATGAAGACCCATGCATGTTAAACAGTGCTTCCAAGGTTTGAAGTCTACGTTCAACAACACTACTACACTGTGTCTGAATAGGAGGTAGATTTGTACCTCTTGGGAGCGAGGAGGAAAATTAGGCAATGATTTTGCATTGCTTGCTACAGGTTTGATCCAGAAGCAAGTGTGAGACACCAGTTCATGCAAGAAAATACTACTTTAAATTACTTTAAAAAGTCATCTAAATGCACTTAAATACTACTTTTTAGACAAATTAGTCTTTCTGTACAGCTATATTTAAAATATATATACAGATGCTGCTGTACTTGCTAAAATGTATGTTCAATGCATCCAAGCCATCTTTAAATCTAAACATTTCTTGACAGCAGAGCACCGGATGGTCATGACAGGCACTAAACAGCTCTGTCTTGTCTTAAATACTTATTTTTGGATATAAACATACCATTTTCAAATGAAAAAAATGGTAACTAAAAATAAATCACAGTTTTCAGGGTATCCAGTATCTTATTTCAGTTGCAAAAAAAGAGTCTCATAACTAAAAGCCTTGGAAAATAGCAGGTAAGACCCTTTACATCTGAGGGCATAGAACTGTCTCTGTTCTCTATAGCCATACTGGGTGATGCCACTAGCCTACTTGTGAACTGTAAGAAGAGTTTGAGTGCTTCATATGGAGTATGGATAGATTTAGTCTTCATATCTTTATGTGACAGTAATGGTCTTTTTAAAATATAAAAACTTGAATGCATGTTGAAACATTAGATCCCCCTCCCCACTGGCACAGAGAAATAGTAACTGGGCACTGACCTTGACTTTTGTACAGCTTTAACATCGCTCTCTGAGATGCAGCTTCCTTACTTTGGCTGTGCTAATCTAGAGCAGGGTAGGGATGTAAGCCATTTAGAATTACATAATGAGCCACGGGTGATGTGTGCACATTTGGAAGGAAGTCTGACTTTCTAGATATAGTTAACCAAGTAATCTCAGTCAGTCTACATACAGTGCATCAACTTGGAACTCATCCTAATGCAGACTCCTCAGTCTGACACTCAGTGAGATTTTTCCCCTGCCTATTTCTGTTTTCTTTTTAAGTACAGTTATGTCAGGCAGGAATGACTTCAGTATGAATTTGACATTCTCCGATTAAGTCAGAAAAGTGATTAGCAGGGGGAGGGATGGAGATGACACACCAAAAATATCAGTGTATAGATGGAAGGGGTAATATTTCAAGAATCTCCTTGTCAAGCTACAAGTCATCGCCTCAGCCAGAATTAGCTAACACGTTGCAGTATTTCCTTCTAATATACATGGGTCACCTTCAGCCTAGAGTCCCAGAGGCCTGACACTCAACACAGAGACGAAAGCATATACCCATCTTTGTGAATCAAGACAGAACTGAGGCTACCTGTCACTGGCAAGCATCTACTACAGCAAAGAACTTAAATATCAGACTTGTCTTAGAGTTCATGGAATTTTCAGGCAAAATAGAGGAAATTTTAAAGAACTAGTTACTTTGTCCTCTGGTTGTATTTTTTAAATTCTTTTAAAAGTTTAGCTTGTTGCTTGACAATTCATATATATGCCTCCATCCTCTCTCATCTCCCTCCCTTTCCTTTCCAACACCCTTTCCTACCAATCTCTTCTCCCATCCACGCCTTTCTCTTTTGCTTCCTTTCAGGTTTTCCATAGGACACAATGTGGCCTTGGCATTGGGATTGGAATTATCCACAGGAGGTTGGCAGATACACCAAGTAAAACTGAAGACAGTAGTTCTTTTCTCCCAGAGCCCATCAGCAATAAGGGACAGGGTTCCATAAGCCCCTCTGCCACCCATGGCTAACTGTTGAGGGGCCTATCTGAAGTAGGCTCAATGCAAGTCATTACAGTTACTATAGGTTCGAGATTACACTGATTGTGTCATGCCTAGAATCTAGGATTCTGATACCCTTCTCTATCTTCTGGCTTTTGCATTCTTTTCAGTCCCTTCTTCCACAATGTTTCTTGAGCCTTAGAGGGGTGGTTGAGGCCTGTGTTCTCATCTGTCACTTATTCTTAACAACTGGACAGTTATAAGTCCACATTCCCTATATTCCTTGTGAAACAGAAGTATCTCTGATTAGGGTTGAGAGCTGCGATGTCTAAAGGTATAATCATAGAAATGCTAAAGGCAGATGGTATTAAATTCACTTAACTAAACATCAGTAGGATTCTTATTTATCTTATAATCATGCCCTGTGCCATATTCAGAAAAAGGGTTGTATCCTATGGTTCTGGGGTACAACCAAGCAGAAAGACAAGCATCTATATTGTTTTGAGGGCGTCTGGAACCCGCATGGCTGATGACTAATATGGAGGTATCTCATGCCTGACACTGGGATTTTTTTCATTTTTGAATACTTTTAAACTTTATTTCACTTTCTCTTTGTAATAACACCCCAAGCAACACAGGGCAGTTATTGTCCTCTTCCTCACCAGCATCCCGATTACATATGGAAAATTGATACCCACACAGGTTTAGTATCCTTTTTCCAAGCAGGAATAAAATATACATCAGGATATTGCAAATTAGAAATCCAAAGAGCTGCTTTTCCATCTCTTTAGCTGACTTTCCTTTTCCTTTTCTTCCTTCCTTTCTTTTTGCTGGCTTTCCCTAGGAGAAAGGCATATTTTTGTTTTCTTTCTTCTTTCCATCCTTTCTTCAAAAAATTTATACAATATATTATAATCATAGTTTCCCCTTTCTCAAAACTACCAAGATCATCCCAACCTCCTAAACCAACAATTCCTTTCTTTATCTCTCCCTTTATAGAAAACAAACAAGAAAAATAAAACAGGAAGGGGAAAAAAAACAATATTTTTTTTAAAAAAAAGAAATACATGCTCACCCAACAAACTCAGAAACCATAACAGAGAAACAAAAGACCAATAAGACAAAGAATGCCAAAAGAAGCAGTATGAGATAAAAAGTCTCCAAAAATGCCTTTCGTTTTGTGTTGGCCATCTACTGATGGGTATAGGGGATGCCCTTAAGGGTGGTTTATAAGCAGTAAGATTAGATTTGCAAAGGAAAACTTAGTTTTTTTCTAGTGATTGTCAGTTGCAGGCAGCTTCTTGGAAGGGTTGGGTATCTAAGTCCACTTGACCCTTTCAGCTCTGAGATACTGCCTGGCTTGAACCCATGAGTGGTGTCACAGTCTCTGTGAGTTCCCATATGGCACAAAGATTCTTGTTTAGCATCTTACCACTTTTAGGAGCAGTGCAATCTAGCCATTCTGGGTACTCTCTGTTAAACTCTTATTTTTAAGTCTCTTTAATTGGGTTAGAAGATAGGTTTCCATATGGCTGTTCCATAGCCTTCCTTCTGCTTTGCTAACCCTTACCCACCACCTCTTCTCCCATCCTCCTCATGCCTCTCACCCCTCTCAGTATAACCATTTTCTCCCACATGTTCCTCTTCATACTTCAAGGTCATCTATGTTCTCGTAGCCCCTAACTCTTAAGCACCCTCCCCAAGTGACCCTTTTCTGGTTGCATGGCTGCTATAGATCCTTTAAGTTAAAAAAAAAAAGAGTCAAACCCAGGTGCTACACATTAAAGAGAACACATGGCATCTTTCGTTTTAGCCTGAGTGACTCAGTATAAATTTTCCCAGCTTCATTCATTTACCTGCAAACTTCATTTAATCTTGCTATTGACTAATATTCCATTGTGGATATAGTCCATGTTTTCATTATCCTTTCATCTGTTGAGGGATAGCTACACTGACTGTTTCCTAACTATCATGAATAGGGCATCATTGAATACAGATGTGCAAGTATCTCTTCAGTGAGATGTAGGTTCATTTGGTTAAATGCAGAGTGGCATGGTAGAGCTGAGTCATGTTGTAGTTATTTTTCTAGTCTTATGTTGGATCCTCCAGATTGATTTCCGTAGTTGATGAGCGAGTTTATTTGTGTTCCTACAAGCATGTCAATGTCTATATTACCGTTTGTATTTTGATGATGGACATTCTGACCACAGTGAGATGCATTTTAAGGTAATTTTAATCTGTATTTCCTTGATGCTGTTTTTACTAGCATGTCTCTTTATTATAACTTGAAATCAGGAATGGTGACAACTTCCATTCTCTCCTTTTCTTTTGAGATTGCTTGGCTATCCTTAGTGTTCTGTTTTTCATTATTTCTTTTATTTTTTGAGATTATTACATAATAATATCATTTCCTTTCCCTTTTCCTCCCTCCAAGTCCTCCTATATACCAATTCTTGCACTATTTCAAATTCATGACCTCTTTTTCATTAATATTGTTGCATGAATACACACACACACACACATACACACACACAAACACACACTCCCAAATACAACTTGCTCTGTTTTGTATAATGATATATATACAATGTTACGTATAATGTTACTTGCTTGTATATTGTCAGGGTTGAACATTTGGTTCTGGATAACCAATTGTTGTGCTCTCCCCAGAGTGAAGACAATAATGGGCTAAACCTCTAAAAATGTAAGCCACCCCAATTAAACATTTTTGCTTTTTAAGAGTTGCTATGATCATAGTGTCTCTTCACAGCAAAAGAAATCCTAACTAAGACAGAAGTCAAGAGAAAATGAAGGCAAGGCCCTGGTCCCACATGTACTACAATAGAAGCTAGGTAAAATGTAGCTTCTTTTTTTCCCCATCATCCAGCCTCCAGATTAAGACCTTTGGAAAGGCTAAAGTCATGTCAAAACTGCTGTTCCCACAGCCCCATTATAATCCCAAGATGCTAGCCCATATTTACATATATTCATTTATTTATCTCCTACGTGGCTACTTAAGCCAAGGGAAAGGTTACACTTCTTAGTACCTTGGTTGGCTCTACTGATGAATCCTAACAGTAATAATCTGATTTAATATTTGAATACATGGCTTACATCAAGCAGTTTCCTGACAGTTCATGTTTGGATTTTATACACCATTTCCACAGGTATGCCTCAAGTATGACAGAATTTCTTGATGATGTTAGGCTTAATGAAAGTGCTGTTAAATATTCATGAATCACTGAGCTATCTCCTGGCCGCCTAATTATATTTTTCTTAACTGGCCTAAGTATCAGGATGTCTGTTAAGAACTTTGAAAAATATTCTCTTCCTATGACATTTTGTTTTGCACAGTAAAATGGTGCACTGGGTGTTTCTTTTGATTTGTGTCATTTCTATACATTACAAAAAAGTTACTAACTGCTGGGAAAATTAACTGTAAGACAGTAGATGTTCTCTTAAGCAATTAGAGTGTTCTGTAGGGTTATCCACCTAGAAAAGAGATGTCGCATTCAAGTAAGACCAGTTAGAAATTAGATTTAATCTAAAAACTGAGCCAAAAACTTGTACTTCAACAATCTTGAAAATAAAGTATTGAGTACCAACTGATGAAAATTAAATAGCTAACAGATATCTTTGGTTCATTAGTGGTTCTAGAACAATTGCTAAGATATCAGCTTAAGGAAACCTTGTTCTTGAAAGCTCATATCAAGGGAGCAAACAAAAGATATATACTCGTGTTTAATTAAATACATATTCATTCACAAGTCACCCATACTGTGACACAGAATTCAAAACAATTAAAAAACAAATCTAGGATCTTTCCAAATACCCAACCCCATAAACTGGATCCTGCAAGCTACTAGCCCAACCCTGCCCCAAACTTGCCTATCTTCCTGCAACTTCAGTGGAACTCTGAAGCACAATTTGCTCCAATACTGAGAAGACTTAAGAGGTGAGTGAACAGCCAACTCAAAAAAAATTAGTAGCCCTCCTATATACAAATGATAAATAAGCTGAGAAGGAAATCATAGAAACATCACCTTTCACAATAGCCACAAACTACATAAAATATCTTGGGGTAACACTAACCAAAGAAGTAAAAAACATATTCAACAAGAACTGTACGTCTTTGAAGAAAGAAACTGAATATGATACCAAAAAAATAGAAAGATATCCCATGCTCTTGGATAGGTAGGATCAACAAAGTAAAAAAGGCAATCCCCTCAAAAGGAATCTATAGATTCAATGCAATCCCCATCAAAATCCCAAAACAGTTCTTCATAGACCCTGAAAGTACAATGATCAACTTCATATGGAAGAACAAAAAACCCAGGATAGCGAAAACAATCCTGCAAAATAAAGAAATTTCCAGAGGCATCACCATCCCTGACCTGAAGCTCTATTACAGAGCTACATTAATGAAAACAGTATGATACTTGCATAAAAACAGAGAGGTTGACCAATGCAATTGAATCAAAGAACCAGTTATTAATCTACACACCTATGAACACCTGATTTTTGACAAAAACTAAAATTATACGATGGAAGAAAATATGTATCTTCAACAAATGGTGCTGGCATAACTGGATGTCAACATGTAGAAGAATGAAAATAGATCCATACCTATAGATATGCACCAAACTCAAGTCCAAATGGATTAAAGTCCTCAATATAAATCTGACCACACTGAACGTGATATAAGAGAAAGTGGGAAGTAGTCTTCAATGTATGGGCACAGGAGACTACTTCCTAAATATAACCCAAGTAGCACAGACACTTGAGAGCAACAATAAATAAATGGGATCTCCTGAAAATGAGAAGCTTCTGTAAAGCAAAAGACATAGTAGATAAGGCAAAGAGACAGCCTATTGAATGGTAAAAGATCTACACCAATCCCATATCGGACAAAGTATATAAAGAACTGATCTCCAAAATATATAAAGAACTCAAGAAATTAGACATTAAAATTCTAAATAACCCAACTAAAAATGGCATACTGAATTAAACAGAGAATTCTCAACAGAAGAATCTCAAATGGCCAAAAGATACTTAAGGAAATGTTCAACATCCTTAGTCATCAGGGGAATACAAATCAAAATAATTCTGAGATGGTAATCTTACACCTATCAGAATGGTTAAGATCAAAAACACCAATGATAGCTCATGCTGGAGAGGATGTGGAATAAGGGGAACACTCATCTGCTAATGGTGGGATGGTACAACAACTTTGGAAATCAGTATAGCAGTTTCTCATAAAATTGAGAATCAACCTACCTCAGGATCCAGCAATACCACTTTTGGGCATATACCCAAAAGATGCTCAATCATACCACAAAGGGCTTTTGTTCAACTATATTCATAGCAACATTATTTGTAATATTCAGAACGTGGAAATAACCTAGATGCCCCTCAAACAAAGAATGGATGAAGGAAATGTGGCACATCTACACATTAGAGTACTACTCTGTGGGGGAAAAAAAAACAGTGACATTTTGAATTTTGTATGCAAATGGATAGAATTAGAAAACACTATCCTGAGTGAGGCAACCCAGACCCAAAAAAATGAATATGGTATGTACTCACTCATAAGTGGATACTAACTATAAACAAAGGATATTGAGCCTATAGTTCATGATCCTAGAGAAGCTAAGTAATAAGGTGAACCCTAAGAAAAACATATATAGACCCACCTGGAAAGTCAAAATAGACAAGATTGTCTGACAAAATTGGGATCATGGGAATCGGGAAAGAAGGGAGGGTGGGAAGAAAAGAGGAGGGGAGAAGGGGAAGGGTGAGGAGAACTTGAGGGAATGGGATAGTCGAGATGAAGGAAAAACAGAGATGAGAGCAAATAAAGAGATATCTTGATTGAAGGAGCCATTATGGGGCTACGAAGAAACCTGACTCTAGAGAAGTTCCCAGGAATCCACAAGGATGACCCCATCTAGGACCCTAAGAAATAGAGGAGAGGAAGCCAGATCTTGACTTCGAAAGTCCAGTTGAAGAGTGGGAATAATGAGAATATGAACAAAGAGGTCAAGACCATGATGGGTACACCCAATGAAACAGTTTATCTGAAATAATAATGGGAGCTTCCCAACTCCAAACTGGGAAGAAACAAGCATAGGACCAAACCAGTCCTTCTGAATGTGGTTGACAGTTGCATAGGGTGGCAGACTGAGGTGTCACTGGCAGTGACACCAGGATTTATCCCTACTTCATGTATTGGATTTTTGAGAACCTATTCTCTTTGGATGGATAGCTTGCTCAGCCTAGATATCATAGGGAGGACCTTGGATCTTCCCCAAAGCAATGTGCCTTACCCTCACTGAGGATTGGATGAAGATAGAGTGGGAGGGCGTGTGGAGGGGATGGGAGGAAGGGAGGGAGTGGAAGCCTAGATTGGTGTGTATAATGAAAAAAGATAGTTTGTTTTCTTTTTAAAAAATCCATCTTCAAAAAAAGCAAATCTAGAAGAATAAAACACCAAAGAAAGAATGGTAGAAAATACAACATTTAACTGGGTCCATAGAACTAAGTAGGATCAGTAAGCAAGTAGAAAAAGCAATTCACACTATTCTAGATGGAAGGACTGACCTAACAGCTTTGATAGCTAGAAGTCTAAGAAATACTTGGAATATGGCATAATTGGCAGCCAATATGGAAAACAGAGTTCAGGTCAGATTTCCAGAACAACATCATGAATAGACTCTGCACTGATAGCCTTTCTGTAGGGTATTAGACTTCTTCAATAGAGGCTCGGTAATCAAAACCCTGCTTCAAATAGTAGCTGGGGGCAATATGGTCACACTGGAGGGGAAGGGCAAACTTTGGTCTTTGCCAAAATCCAAAAGCTTTGTGAATTTTTTTTTACAATTTTTATTTATTTATTTATTAAAGATTTCTGCCTCCTCCCCACCACCACCTCCCATTTCCCTCCATCTCCCCCAATCAAGTCCCCCTCCCTCGTCAGCCTGAAGAGCAATCAGGGTTCCCTGTCCTGTGGGAAGTTCAAGGACCACCCACCTCCATTCAGATCTAGTAAGGTGAGCATCCAAACCGCCTAGGCTCCCACAAAGCCAGTACATGCAGTAGGATCAAAACCCAGTACCATTGTTCTTGAGTTCTCAGTAGTCCTCATTGTCTGCTATGTTCAGGGAGTACCATTTTATCCCAGGCTTTTTCAGACCCAGATTGTCAAGGATTGTAAGAGCCAGAAAGGATGAGTGAACAGCTTTCCCCAGCTCCTCCCAGATCACCACATTGTCCCTACCACTCAACTCTATACTGTTTAGAAAACAAACAGGCAAACAAAAAATAAACAGAATAAAAAGAAAAACAAAAACTACACATGAAACCCCTAAAAACATAAAAATTGAAACCACTATAAAGAAAAAAAGCATCACTAAGACAAAAAATGTCCAAACAAAGCAATAGAAGTCTGCAGAAATATTACTGAATTCTTTTTGTGTTGATCAGCTATTGCTGAGCTTGGAGGCTACCCTTAGGTGTGGTTAATGTACTTTTATTTCCTTTGCAGGTGGATGTCAGTTGGAGATGACTTTGTGGTTAGGGATTGGAACCTGAGTCCACTTCACTCTCTCGTCACTGAGACCCTGACTGACTTGAACCTGTGCAGGCCCTGAGATACTACACTATTTCTGTGAGTCGTTATGTTTGTCAATGCTCTGTGTCTGGAAGATACTGCTTCTCTCGTGTCCCTCATCCTGTCTGGTTCTTACAACCTTCCTGCCTCCTCTTCTGCATAGCTCACTGGGCCCCAGTCAGAGGGCTTTAATGAAGACATTTAGGACTCAGTGCTCCAAAGTCTCCAAAGTGGAGAATTTTTTCATCTCATCATCAGGAGTCTGTCTCTTGGGGAAAAAAAGGAAAACAAAATGCAATCAGAATTTACTTTGGTGTTCTATAGCACATTAGAGTGACTGCAGACTACAATAGCTTATGATGATTTTCAAAATTACCTGAAGGGCCCAAAGCTTACAAACATACAACAATTCTGTTTGTAAGGATGCAGATGCACTGGCCACCCAGATGGCTATAAATAAGCTTACACTATTTACTTAGATCGTCCGCAAAATGAACTGAAATTTAAATATTCTTCTAGATTTTTGTGGACCACAGGTGTGCAAAACACTGCTTTAGTAAATTCCATACTTCCATTTGAACTATTCAGTGTTCGTAATTACCTTATGGTTCCAGTGTCACAGAAACTTTTAAGTTGTCCTTGGCTTCCTACTGTTTGTTTGTTTGCTGTGTGTGTGTGTGTGTGTGTGTGTGTGTGTGTACATGCTGTGGCATACATGTGGAGCTTAGTGGACAACTAGCAATTGGTTCTTTTCATCCATCATGCGGGTTCTCAGATTAAACTCACATGTTTAGTTACACCTGGAGACAAGTGACTTTACCCACTGATTCATCACACCAATCCGGATTTCTTTCTGATTCAGCCTTCTGGATCAACAACTAGGTGACAGCCCCCAGGATCATAACCACAAATGCATATACTGATACTCTCAGGAACAAATTCCCTAGTCAAGTCCTTCCTGAAACTTCTTGAAATTGCTTGAAAGAAAAATGGTCACCCCCTCTGCTTCAATTCTCTTTCCTCAAGGCCAACAATCCACATCAGGATTAGTTAGCTGGTGTGTATGAGTTGTTAGAATAGGGGCCGTTAACAGCACAAATGTCCTCAACCTCCTTCTTGAAACCAGGAGAAATGAGAAAAATTAAAATGTTGCCAAGAAAGTTTGTGTTAGATCATACATTAAGATATTTAGATATATCATATATATAGTATATATTTAGATATATAATATTTGTACATCTTTAAATGGTAAGAGACAATGAAGCAGGTTGTGGGAAAGGATACAAGCTCACTCAAATATTGGCTTTGCAACTGACATAAGACAATTTAGCTTGCATTTTAGAAAAGTAAAACTGGGGCAACTTTTTTGAACCATGGGTAGCCAACTAATAACACTTTGTGGCCATTAAAAGAAGAACCCAGTATTTTCTCCGTTATAAAAAAATATAATTGAAATTCTTTCCACAGAGGACTAATCATCCTAGACCTGGTGCCCCGTGTGATAAGAATATCACCATAAGCATTGTCATCTCTGAAAATGGCAAATATTCTATAGATATCTTATCAATGCGAGAATGGTGCAGACAGGAAAGGAGCGAGCACTGCAGTGAAAGTCATTTAAAGGCCAAATAAAAAATGAGAGTGGTCGCCCTTCCTTCTCCTTGGTGCTTTCCAGTGGCTGAAACACGTGTTCCTAGCCCAAGCGGTGCATTCTTGCTTCTAAAAATATATGCTGTGCAGCTGAACTCAAATCATCTTCACTTTGTCTTTTGAAAGAAAAGGATGGTGGAGATAATGAAAGGGAGGAAGGTCAATTACGCGTTTGCTTTTGTGTTTTCCATGTTAAGGAAGAAAAATAACACAAGTTCATGTATATCTTCAAAACATTTTCAGGCTCATAGGGAAATTCTTTTCTTTATTTGAACTTCTCTTGGACTATTTCGAGAACCATCATGTCACCACCATGGATCTGATTATATAAGCTTACTTCCTAGAATGTGCCAGGAAGGAGGTCTGGCTAGTTTGTATACTGGGGAGCTTCAGTCTCACCACAATGGAAATCTTCAGTCCTCTCTCTCTTTGTTGTAACAAGCTTGCCTGGTCACTGTAAGGCAGTCAGCAGCATTTTTAGTTGCTAATTTCTATGTGCCTCTCTCATACCTCCCTTCCCAATGAATGATGCCAGTTATAAGAATGGCCAGACATTACCAGATGTCCCGAGGGATAAAGGGAGCTATGGCTGAGAACCTGTGTGTTTCCCTCATCTACTTCAGAGGGAGATTTCACCTAGAAGTGAGATCTGAGAACTGTTTCAGCTGGAGAACTGGTCTCTTTAGAACAGGGACTTTCTGCCTTCTACACTGCTTTACCTGAGAGCTTGCAGAAATAAATGCTCAATAGCTACCCACTGAATACATGAACAACATCTCTCAAGATGCCAGGGATCACACACAGATACAAGGTTATTAGCAAGGTTGTTCCTGTCACATATAAATACTTTAAAGAAAATCTGACTCCGAATCTGGATGCGATGACTAACGCCTGTCATGCTAACTACTCAGGTGATTTATGAAGGAGAATCTCCGGTTCACGGCCTGCCTGGGCTAAATAGGGAGTTCCAAGCCACACAGTAAACCTTAGTGATGCCCTGTCTCAAAATCAAAATTCAAAAGGCTATTGAGCCGGGCGGTGGTGGCGCA
>NC_022019.1:19800177-19835476 GCF_000317375.1 Microtus ochrogaster | reverse complement strand
AAAAAAAAAAAAAGGCTATTGATTTTGGACTATACTTCCGTGATAAAGCCCCCACCTTGCACAAACAGGGCCTGTGGTTCAAGCCTTACCTTATACTACACCCCACCACAAACATGCACCAACTAATTATACATAGAGAAATGGTGTTTTGTTCTTTTCCTTGTATGCTTCTTTAGAGACAGGATCTTTGCTATACCATAAGCTGGCTTTGAAACTCTGATTCTTTTGTGTTACCCTCCAACTTCTAGGGTTACAAGTGTGTGCACACCATCTCTGGCTTATTTTATATTTTGAAAAAAAATCAAGTTCTCTGACCCTATGACTTAGATTGCTGTCTATATGAATTACTGTGACACCACTGACGTGAAGATTAAAGGAACGCATGAAACTGCTGTGACATACATCTGTGTATTCACATATATTCTTAGACATGAAAGATTTTTGTAATTTTTTTCTTTGTAGAGAAAAAAATCATTACAGTTTAAAATGAACTACTTCTTTGTTGGGAGTCATTCCCATTTTGGACTTCTCCATTAACTGCGCTCACTTTCTTTAGATGAATGGCCTTCTAACACTTTGAAATGAATGCTGTAGTTCAGAACAATCTAATGCATAGTTTGGGATATTGTAAATTATGGCATTATACCCTTCTAAGCAACAATGCTAAATCAGATAAACTACGAAATACCCAGATGGAATTTTAGTGTGAGATATGCACTATAAAACCAAAGTGTATTAGTGTATCCAGCTAATATTTGTAGGTGCCCCTGGCTATGCTCAGAAGGCATCATGAACAAAGAAGACAATGACTCTGTTCTCCATTTGCCAGAATTCCAAACTAAAGCAAACAACTTACACTCAGATTAGAGAGTACAGATGGGAGATGGAGGACAGAAGCAAGAAAAGCCCCACTGTGGGTGACAGGGAAAGGTTAAGATGGCCTAGGAAGATACCATGGAGTCGGGGGTATCTAAGAAGCGACACAGCTGTGAACAGATTTTCACATGACTCTTCAGGCATAACATATTTTGGTAATCAGAGGGCATTAGTGCTACTATGAGATGCACGGCATGTGTAAGGATAATAAGAAGGCTAGGAGTCTGGAGAGGAGACGGGAAAGCAAAAGGATCTGGGGATAAAACCACCCAGGAATGATTCAGGGGAGGTTGATCATTTAGGGAAAAGGAGGACATTAGAAAGTATTTGATTTTTCTTTCAAGCAAACTCTGGGAGCCATTGAATAGTGTTGAGTAAAGTGACTTAATTTAGAGCAAGAAGTAATTTATGTTTCTATGCTGCGGAAAAAGGACTTAAGGGTATGTGTGCGCACACGCATGCACACACAGAGGCAAGAAGACCAGTTAGACTTTATTGTAATCCAAGTGGCAGGTGATGGATGAATTTTGCTTTATGATAGGAATCTTTGAGATCTTTGATTTTCTTCTGGTGGAGTGGAGAAAACAAAAAAATGCATGAGCAGTAGTGAGTCTTTGGAGAAAGGTTGCTTGGTTCTGATGGCTGTGTGATGGATTTGTGTTTTTCTCAGAGGGAGAATCATTTGAAAAGTGGCCCCTTTCAGTCTTGCTTGGATGATGAGTCACAAAGCACATTTTGTCATGCCTTGGTGCTACTGTTTCCAAGTTAGGAAACACAAAATAAAGAGAATAAGCAATTTCTTCAACTTCCCATACACTTCAGTGGTAGGTAAAACAAATCCACATTTCAAAGAAAAGGAGAGGTATTAGTTTCCCTTCTCCTAGCACCAATTTTTGTATTATTTTTCTGGTGAAGTGATAAAATGTCATAATAAAGAGCAACTTAAGAAAGAAAGGTTTTATTATGGCTTCTGGATCCCAAAGGATAAAGTCAATCATGAAAGAGAAAGCAAGGTAACAGGGACAGGAAGCTAGCTGGTTGTACTTTCACTCACACACAAGAAGAAGAGAGGAAGAATAAAGCTGGAAAAAGTCCAAAGTCTGCTCCAAGTAACACACTTCCTCCACTGAGGTTCTAGCTCCTAAAGGTTTCATAACCTCCTCTAACAGCCAATTGGTACCAAGCGTTCATATACATGAGCTTTTGGGATAATTTCTCACTCAAACTATCATAGGAAACAAATCAAGACATGAACATTTTGCTCATGGAAACACAGCTAGTAGGGGTGAGCTGGTTTAAACAGTGCTGCTCTGACTCCAGAGCCTTATACATTGCTGCATGTTATTGAAAATATGTAAATGTAAATGATTAAAAAATGTTTAGTTTAAGAATGTTACCTCCTTTGTTTTACAAACAAAGATCAAGAGAGTCAAACAGATTCACAGGACTCTATGTGTGTCCTCTATTTATAAAGAAAGACAGATTTCTTCAGGAGGGAGAAAGGTCCCAAAAACCTAGCTGAGAGACAGAGCAGGTAAGTCCTTAGATCAACAAGTTAGATTCTGGGCAGCATCTGAAGAATGAGTGACTTGCCACCTATAATTAAGTGAGTACAGTATTAGCAGTTCCCAGGATGGGTGTCTTCATTAATCACCACTTATAGACTGAGCCCCTACCAAAATGCAAAAACATCTTATGTAGAATTTTTACACTAATTTAGTTCACTCCTATTGTATGCCAGACACTTTTTTAAGGTGCTAGGGATAACAATATAGTCACATTAGTAACTTACCTCCAGATGTTTCAAAGAATATTTTCTCATATATATTTTTAATAAAATTTTTTGGAAGAAGTATATTATCTTGAGAATACTTTTTTTTTCTGTCTCATGCAGCATGGCAGGGATCAGGCACTAGTTTTGTTTTGTTTTGGTTTTTTTGCCAATAACAAGATTCCTAATAGTCTTTGTTATGAAGATGACTGTATGGGGACCATACAAACAACACCCAAGTATGACTGTTTGTCATGGTAAAGTACACTAGATTTCAGGATGCTGAAACCCACTAAAGAACATGCCTGTCACTCCCCAGTTCTTGATGATACATTTCCATCTAGATTCTTCTGCCCGACCTTCTCAATGCCTACTCTCATCAATAACATTTGAAAGTTGTTGTATGTGGGAAGAAAAACCCATAGATTCATCAGTTAACATACACAGGAGAGTTAATAAAAATTTAACATCACAGAAGCCAAAAAATAGAGGGCACAAAGATTTGTTTTAGGGGTTGATTTCATCTAAAAATCAGTTTACTTTTTTCTTTCATTTACTGCCCTTGAAGTTTGCCAAAATTTCAGGGGTCTAGATCAGGGGTCTGGCTGTTAACTGACTATTTGGTTCAGTTTCACACTCGCTCTTAAAGTATCTATTATATACCAAGAACTTCTACAAACATTCTAACTAGTCCCCTCAAACCATGCTTTAGGTGAAAAGATGATTTAATTTTCCATGTTTAACTCCTTTTATGCATCATACTTTTTTTATTTTATCCTGCAATTGATAAGATAATAAAAATCTGCATGAAATAATACACACCACCTTGCCTCAGGCTGCTGCAATTAATCCACTATCCCTCAATTTTATTAGTGATTGCCGTTCCAGTGTCCATCAAGGTACCCAGTAGACTTATAGGTCAAGCTGGCACTAGGTATAGTACTTCTGTTGTTACACTGGAGGCCATTTAACCAGATGACTAATTATTAAAAGTACACCAGTGCTGATAGCAAGCAACAGAGACCATCTATATGATCCCTCTTAGCTTCTTTATTTTTGAAAAAGGAATACAAGTACTAATTTTCCTTATTTTACACAACTAAAGAATTTTAAGTCTCTCTAACAACACGATGGGGAACCAATTCTGCTTGATTCTAATCACCAATATTAGCTATCAAAAGATGTCAATGGGAATTGCTTTTCTAACCCAGTTTTTGTCTCGCTGAGTGTTAAAAGTTTTTCCACAAATTTGAAGAGTCCTTATCCACTCAAAATAAAAGCTGAATTATATTTTGACTCAATGCTAATCCAGTGTTCTTGTAGAACCAGCTTAAAAAATAAGACACTAAATATCCTCTTTCTACCAAGAGCAATTATGTGTGACTGTCAACTAAAACAAATTAAGTCTCTGACTCTTGTGCCTGCTCTTGGGGCTCTTTTCCTGCTGTTGAGTTGCCATGTTGAGCTTCAAGATGATGGTTTTTCTTTATCTTATTATATTTTATTTTGTCACATTTGGTTGATATGTCTTAGAAACCTGTTCTTTTCTAATGAGAGACAGATAGGGAATGGTTCAGAGGGAAGAGGAAGTGGGGAGGAACTAAGAGGAGTAGAGGGAGGGGAAACTATAATCACGATATACTATGTGAAAAAAGAATCTTTAAAAGAGTTTTAAAAGAAGATTTAAATGACACAAAGCAAAGAAATAGCACTACAGGTACTGGGGATGCAGCTTAATGATGGAATGTTTACCCGGCACATCCAAGGCCCTAGCATCCATTCCTAGCACCTCTATAATTTATAGGAAAACAGTTCATGAGCAAGGAAAAGGGTAATAGTGAATAGTTATTAGTACAGCACTAGGAGATTAGCTTGTATTTAAATAAGTACACGTTTAAAAATAAATGATGATATATCAAGAACAAAATATACCAATGAGATATTAGAAACCTTGCACCAGGCACAAAAACCATGTGGCCACAGACACCCCAACCCCAGTGGAGACTTCTTTCCTCTCTCTGTATCTCAACCTCTGATCATGTGTGTGTGTGGGGGGGGAGATAAGGAGCTCTAGAGAGGGAGATAGTAGGACACAGATGTAATGAAGGGGAAATAAAATTGGGAGGGGGGTTAATTAGGAAGGGGGAAGTAAGGGCAGTACAGAGGAAAAGGAAGGAAATAGAGATGAGTAACACCAAACGTATTTGAAAAATCACTAAGAAAATATTATTTTGTGTTTACTTAAAATATATAATACATTAAATATTATGTAATGCATCATGTGCACGTGTGTGTGTGTCTAATTAAAAAGAAGCTATGCATACCTAAGACTCAGGGAACATCAAATAAAGAGGGATGGAAACATTTTAAGAGCCAGAGGACAAGATTTTTAAGGTGAAATGATGTCTTCTATATATGATAGGGAAGCTATGCCCATGAAATCTAAAAAATGTGGTTACTTGAAAAAGACCCACACAGCAACAACATGCCAATATGGGTGGGTAAAATCTCAAAAGCTCTACCCCTATATGATGAGATATTAGCAAGTAATAGATGCTAAGAGAGAGAAAATCAGTATTCAGCAAGGATGGACCCCTGATATGTTATCTATTCTCAACTGGTCAACCTAAAACACATATACCTAAAAGAACATCATTAAATGGAATGAGCAGGGTGTATTTATGTATACATGTGTGTTCATACACATGTAACAATAATAATTAAAGAAAAGGTGACCATGACTATGACAGGGAGTTGGGTGTTATGCTGTTTTGGATGAGAATAGTCCACATATATTTTAATATTTGGTTCCCATTTTGTGGAACTTCTTGGGAAGAATTGGAAGGTGTGGTCTTGTTAAAGGATGTGTGTTACCAGGGTGGACTTTCATGTTTCAAATGCCTCTGCCATTCCTATTTAGCTGCCCCTCTGCCTTCTACTTGTGTATAAGGATGCCGACTCCAGGCTTACAAATTAATTTCTTTTGTATGTTGTCTTGGTCATGGCGTTTTGTCATAGCAATTGAAAAGTAACTAAGACAGGGGCATGAGAGGAGTCTGTGGACAAGAGAAGGTGATTGAAATGATACATACCTACATGAAATACTTAAGAAAATTAATTTTTTAAAATGAAAACCATACTCATTAGTAAGCTGACAGCCATTGTTCTAAGTAGGTTAGGATGCCAAGAACTGATTAACAAACTGTGGGAGTGGGAAGGAAACTTGGTGAAAACCAAGGTCTGCGAATATCCTGGAACAGGTGCATCAATAGACTGCACATGCCTGCGGAAACCTGTAGCACAGACATCAGATCACTGATTGTCTACATGAAAAGTGTAAGCAAGCGGAGTAGTAAGAGTTGTGGGCCACTGCGAGACAGATGAATAAAGGAGTAAGTGGAGCTGTTCTGGTGCAAGAGATTTCAGTGAGTGAAACAGCTCTTTAAAGAGGGGCTACAGAGGTGGTTGTACATGCAGAGCACTTGCTAGTCTCACAGACGACCTAGATCCAGAACCTAGCACCCATGTGAGGTGGCTCACAATTTCCTGTAACTTCAGCTCCAGGGCATCCAACTTCCTCTTCTAGGGTCTTGGCACACTTATAATCAACATGTATTCACAAACACACACACACACACACACACACACACCCATGAATGTAATTAAAAATAAAATAAATGTCTGCCAGCGGTAGTGGTGCACGCCTTTAATCCCAGCACTTGGGAGGCAGAGGCAGGAGGATCTCTGAGAGTTCGAGACCAGCCTGGTCTACAAGAGCTAGTTCTGGGACAGGTACCAAAGCTACAGAGAAACCCTGTCTCAGAAAACCAAAATAAATAAATAAAATTAAAAAAATGTTAGCTTTTTGTTTCTTTAAGTAGCTTTTGAGATTCATTTTAAAGTGAAAAAGAAAAAGTAATATAGAAAATAAAAATGATGATAAAAGTACACAGAATATTGTCCTATAGGTTCCAGGCATGCAGAAGTATATTAAAACAATACTATATATAGCATTAAGCCAATAAGTTAAGCACTTTAGATGAAATGGACAAATTCCTTAAAAGGTACAATTAACAATATAGTCTAGGAATCTGAATTTGAAGGAATTACTTCTGATATATTTTATATATTATATATTTTATGAGTTTAGCATTACACTGGCATCAAGCCAAGTAGAGAAAACTACAGACATATACCCTCCTGAATAGAAACACAAAAGTCCTTAACAATTTATGAGCAAGTTGGTTCTGAAAAAAAATGCTAATCCATTATGACCAAAAAGGGTTTATTCTAAGTATGCAAAACTGTTAAAAAATTAATTAGTATGTTTCACATGTTAATGAGGCTAAAAATAAATCTGCTGAATGGATAAAGCAAAGCATTTATAAAACTCAACATGCATTTGTGACTAATAAAAATATAAACTCTTGGTAAACCAGAAATGGAAGGAAAAATACCAAACAAGTTAAAAAAGAATTTTGAAAAACCTATGGATAACACCATGTTTAAACATAACTTGAAAAGTCTATGGATAACACCATGTCTAATCATAAATTGCTGAACAACTTTTTATAGCGTTAAATCAAAACTCAAAATGAGGCTCTTTAGAGGTCCACTGTGTTACATATTCTCACCTGTATGGAGCATCATGTCACAGGGAAGCCAGCAAAAGGAGGAGAGGTGTACACCGCCTTAACTGTGGACAGCAGAACTGACAGTGAACAGAGTGCCCCCAACACACAAACACACATACACACACAGAGCACCCCAACACACAGAGAGAGAGCACCCCAACGCACACCACACACACACACACACACACACACACACAGAGCACCCCCAACACAAACAGGGAGAAACAGAGAGCACCCCAACGCACACACACCACAGAGAGAGAGACAGAGCACCCCCAATGCACACCACACACACAGACACAGAGAGACAGAGAGAAGGGACAGAGAGAAAGCACCCCCAACACACACACAGAGAGATAGAGAGACAGAGGCAGAGAGCACCCCTAACACACACACACACAGAGAGAGAGAGAGAGAGAGAGAGAGAGAGAGAGAGAGAAGAGAGAGAGAGAGAGAGAGCACCCAACACACACAGAGAGAGACGGAGACAGAGAGCACCCAAACGCACACACACACTCACAGAGCACCCCCAACACAGAGAAACAGAGACAGAGAGAGCACCCCCAATGCACACACCACACACAGAGACTGAGACAGAGAGAAAGCACGCCCAACACTCACACACACACAGAGAACACCCCCAACATACACTACACACACACACACACACACACACACACACAGAGCATCCTCAACACACACAGAGAGAGACACAGACAGAAAGAGACAGAGACAGGGAGAGCACCCCAACATACACACAAAGAAAGAGACAGAGAGCACACCCACCACACACACAGAGACAGAGAGAGCACCCCAACACATACCACACACACACACACAGACAGAGACAAAGAAAGAGCACCCCCAACACACACACACACACAGAGGCTTGCTGAAAAAGAGAGAGAGGGGAGGGAGGAAAAGAGAAAGAGAGAGAGAGAGAACATGTCACAGAGTAAATGGCTCTGGAAAGGTCTCAAGACTCAAAGCTAATAAACAAAACCCATGTCATTTCTTTAGGTGTGCAAAGAAAAACAGGAACTTGAAAATGTATAAATAATTCCAATTTCATGGCATCTAAAGGCGCCAAATACTTCAGGACAAGTATAACCAAAGATGTAAAATATTTCAATAATAAAACCTTAAAAATTGGTGAGAAAAAAATAAAAGCTTCCCAAATGAAGGTGCTTAGGATGCAGAGAAGTTGGTATTGATAAAGTCAGTTTCTCCTTAAACTAATCCATATCATCAATATCCCAATCCAAGACGAAGCACATTGTTTTCATTTGGCAAACTGATTCTAATGCAGCAATAATAAAATAAAACAAAATGCAGCAACAGCTAGACCAGAAAATGCAAGCTTTAAAAAGACAGAGAATAATATCAGCTCTTATTAAAATGTTTAAAATACAACAGTCAACAGAACCAACAAAATAAAGCAGAGTCCAGAAATAGACCAACATGCTTTATCACTGATCAAATGGTATATGACTGATTATGATTCTGAAGCTCTTCAGTAGGGAGAGGTAATTTTTTTGACAAATTCTTCTAAAGCAAACAGAAATTCACAAGTAATGCTATGAACATTGGGCTCTTTACAATCAATACACAAAAACTAACTCATCATAGATCTAAGAATAATGGTAGACTACTGTAAAAATTACACAAGAAAACAGGCAATAATGTTAGTGACCTCAAGCTCAGCATTGATTTCTTAAGTGTGATTTATGAAAAACTACAATTTACTAAGCAAAATCAGAAAGCTATATTTTACCAATTTTCTTTTAAAAAGATTTTGTTTTTCAGGAGACGAGGCTGAGAAGATGAAAAGACAAGAAAATAGAAAAACATATAATGAGAAACATAGCCATAAATTTTCTATAAATTGAATTTTTTTAAAAAGTATATTTTAGGTATGGGAGAGACAGAGAAGTAAACAATGATAAACCTCCAATTAAAAATGGGCTGGGCCATTACCCTGAACTTTCAAAGCATGATATTAGGGAATGGTGCTTATTCATAATCATGGAAGTAGAATTTGATGTCCCAATGAATTATATGCACTTACCAGGATAGTTATAATTAAAAACTAACAAGTAATAATTCCAATGTACAAATCAGAACACTATACAACAAAAATACATACACAAAAAGGTTTTAGTCCCCTTGCCAATCACCCAGTAATTGCATTTCCAGAAGGTACACGATATTCCCCAAAAGTATGTACACAGTTTCAATTAATATAAAATTTATGATAGCCTTTTTGGAAGCATTGATCTGAAAATAGCCTGGCTGTAGGTTCAAATGTACAGTGGCATTCTTATAGCACACAAAATAGCACAGCAATGGGAAAGAAGGAACTGTTGATGGGTGACAGATGATTTCACTAATATACACTGAGCAGGAGACAGCACAGAGCTGCACAGTGCACAGTTCCATTCCCGTGAAGTTTAGCCACAGGCCAAAATAACTGATAAAGATAAAAGACAGAGTGGTGTCTGCTTTGGCTGGAGAGAAACTGGATGGAGTCTGGGTACAGTGAGTTGCCTGGGGTGCTCTCAATGTTCCATTTCTTCTGAGTGGGTGGCAGTGGCAGGAACGGAGTCAGTGTCTGAATGCTCAAGCTACCTATTTCCCATTATGACATTTTTTTTGTATACATGTCCTGCTTGATAAAGCCTGACCTTTTAGGGATGTCAGGACAACCGGGAAAAGGAGATAACAAAGACATCCATTTAGCTTCTTCCAACCCAACAAAGAGAGATACTGGAATATGAATTTAGGAGCACTGTACCTGAATCCTTGGAAACATGTTGAGACTGTCTTTCTCAGAAGTTTAAGTGTGTGCTGGCATCAACATCAAATCTGTTTGGCAGGTGCCCACTTCTTGCTCTGAGAAAATAATAATAATAATAATACCTAAGGTGAATGGGAGGACCAAAAGCTGTACCTGGTCTGATCATTGTTGCTGTCAGCATGCTACATAGAAAGTCCCCTCTGACAACGCTCATGTCTTGCCCATCCTCGAGAGCTCTCCTTGGGCACTTTAAAGATCCAATTTACTTTCCTATTTCCCCCTCTGATTCCCACTCCAGGTTTCTTTAAGAACCCCTCATATCCTTCCTTGCTATCTGATTTACTTTTAGAAGAGGCAATTCTTCCTTTTGCTAAAACATCCTATCAGTGTTTAAAAATTAAGCAGTTCTTATGAAAGTTTTTGAAGATTGATGTGTACAAAGCTATAAATATGTAGAGTGTATAACCTGATAAGCCTGGACATGAATACCTATGAAAGCATTTTAACACACCATAATCATATGCATTGCCTAATATTCTTTCCCACCATCATCATTCATTATACTTTTAAAGTAGCAAGAACATAAACAAAAAATCTGTCTTGACAGCAAAATTGTAAGTGAAGGCATTCTGTTGTATTCTAGGTCTCTAGAAGTCCGTCCTCTGACACAGCTGAAACTGCACCCGTGACTCATTTCTCCATTTCCCTCTGCCCTATAGTTCATTGCAACCGCTATTCTATTCTCTGCTTCTAGGAGCTTTATTTTATATTTTTCCTGTAAGTGGCATTAAGGTAAAACCTACCCATCTGTGACATTATCATGTTTAAAAAAGGTTTGGCCATCATTGTTTGTTTTATAGAAGAGAGGAACTAAGAGGTTGAAGGGGGTTTGTGGATTTATTTATTTATGTATTTATTTTGATTGTGGTTGATCAACTTGATAGTGCTACATGTCCTCTACTGACTGTTCTAGGAGTGGAGACTTAATAACAAGTGGGAATTTAATAATAAGAACACTGTTGTATATAAAATCCCTTTTCTCTCCTTCCTCCTTTCCTCCTGCCTCCTCTTTTCTCTTGTTTGCTTTCCTCTCTCCCAGCTTACCAAGTAAACTAATGTCTAATTCAGACTCTAATATCTGAGTAAGTCAAGGCATTGAATGGCCAAAAGAATAAATCTGAGCAAAAGTCATGTTCGCAGGCTGTTCATTCGATTTTGAGGCGAGGCCTTGGGTCCTGGAATAAAAATGTGAAGGATTTGCTTTTTTCATAACTGAATTGGAGGAGAGGAAATTCAATTCAATTATCTGAAGAACCCATTAGCTGATTAGTGGCTTCATCAGGGTTCCCAGAAAAGTTTGGCTTGAACGTTTGTGTAGGCTGTGGTTCAGTTCAGAAAAGACCACAGGACAGATGTAACCTGCAGAAATGTATGCTGTAATCAGTATGTACTAGTCTGTGGTGATTCACCATCCCCAGAGTCATAAATTGTAGTCATAAATTGTCCGACTGGAGCAACAAGACACCCCACAAAGTTAAGTCTTTGCTTCAAAGGGTGAATGACTAAAGCCCTGAAGAATTTCTATGGGTTACATGCTTTGAGAATAGGAAAGAGATTGGTGGATGAAGGTTCGCTAATCTACTTCCTAGGATTGAAGCATTGACATGACAAACCCAGAACAAGTTTATAACTGCTGGTTTTTCGGGGCTCAAATCTTAGTTTATACCTAAAGATGCTATTCTTAACCCTCTGGGGCATGCAGCCATTCACCCTATCCTATGGTTGCTTTCTGTCAACCTCCACTAGCCGCCAAAGCTCATTGTTCTTTAGCAGTAGGAATCCAGCTTTCCTTGACTCTCCACAGCTTTCAATGGGATCCAGCAGGCATGAGTTATTTAATGCTTGTTTGAATGTCTAACATGCCTATAGTTACTGAGCATGCTCATGGTGATGCCTGTAAACGTGCACTTTTAAGACCCATTAGGTGAAGACACTTGCTGTCACAAGCCTGAAAACCTGAGTTAAATCCCTGGAATCCACAAAAGGTCCCTCTGCCCCTCACGCTGAGTTCTGAGTTTCTCTGAAGGGACAGGGTCACACACTTCAGCAATGCTTTGTTTTGTTACATTTGAGGTGTACATTTTAGAGACCTAAAGTGCTAACCCAAAGAATTAAAGTAAATCAAAAGTCTTGGTCCCCTCTCTACCATCCACTGTTCTTGGCGACCCCTCGGGTAGCCCCTATGTTCCCTAATTGAGTGTGTACCAAGTAAATTTTCCACACACCTGTTCACACTGCTTATTGCTTTGTCATTCTTCTTTTTCAGGTTATTAGAAAACTTTCTCAGTCATCTGTTTGTGTCACCAGCATCCCAGGTACCACACAAACCATTATCACCTCTTTCCGTGTGACAGACATGGGCACTGTGATAGACACCGGAATGATCCACACTGTGGGAGCTACAATAATGACCTCCTCAAACAGCAGTTCTCAATCTGTGGGTCACGACTCCTTTGGGACATTGAATGGCCCTTTCACAAGGGCCACCTAAGACCATCTATATATTAGATATTTACATTATAATTCATAACAGTAACAAAATTAGAGTTATGAGGTAGAAATAAACAATTTGATGGGGTCAGGGGTGGGGGGGATCACCACAACATAAGTAACTATATCAAGGAGCTTTAGCAGTAGGAAGGGTGAGAACCACTATTAAAATATCCACATCACAGTCTTACACAGGAAAAAAATTATTCTGAAGATGTGATTGAGCGAAGCACTTTGAGATGCAGATATTATCGCTGTTGACTCAATTACAACGACCAAAGTTCCTACTTGCAAGAATCAGAAGGGTCAGTGTGAGCAGAGTTGACACAACAGAAGCAGAGCCTGTCGTGCTGCTGGGCCATGAGCTAGGCTGGAACGACAGGAGACAAGGTTCTGCTCTTGACCCTCTAGATGTCAGTCCATGAGAACGGAACGCATTTCAGACTTTCAACTTCAGGATTAGATACTAAATGTGTGTGGCTGAAAGCTGCCTAGCTGGTGACAAGCTGTCACCATAGCAACAAGAAGACCATCCCAAAACATCATATAAAGTCCCATGTCAGCAGACATACAGAATAGTGGGTCCTTATCCTGTTAATATGAGCATCCCCACAAAGCTCACTATTAGTTCCTGCGTGTTCCCTGTGCCCTCTATGCAGCTTCCGGCACAACCCTTAGGACCATGGCCAGGTCTCCACCCTTGTATCAGTTACTGTTCTGTTGCTGCAATAAAATGACAAAAAGTAACTGAAAGCATGAAGAAGAGCTTATTTGGGCTTAGGGTTCCAGAGAGGTCTATCATGGTACACCACGCAAGGGATCACAGCAGCAAGCAAAGATAAGGTGGCAGGAATGGAAAGCTGAAGGCTTGCATCCCAACTGGAAGGGGCTTGAGGTTTTTAACCTGAAAAGCTCACCCAGCCACAGAGGCGTCCTTTCCCTACCAAGGATCCACCACCTCAAACCTCCCCAAGTAGTGTCCCTATCTGGGGACCAGATATTCAAATGCTTAAACTCTGGGGGACATTTCTTATTCGAACCACTGCAGTCCTTCCTCCTCAGCGAAGTGATTTAATTTCTATTATTTCACAACTTAGCAGATGAAAACACCTCCTGATTCTCCAGGTCTAAGTTTATATCCTCCGGGGACCTGTGAAATTAATTTCTTTATGTAGCTGCTTGATCATGGAGTGAGAATCTCAGGGTATTATGGGCAAAAGAGTCATTCTGTCATTACGATTCTCAAACGCATCAGCAGAATTTCAGTCTGTTCAGAGAGGTTCACCTTCTCCATATTCCTACCACACATGACTGACATACTAGAGCTGCACAAATACAATACATAGGTTTTAAAGGCCAAATGAATAGATATTGCCTTATATTAATGTATATCCCAGGTCTTAATGAGATTTCTCATACGTCACCTACTCACTTTTGGGTAAAGGCCGATAGGAGGTACAGATTTATGGACAAGCTATCAATCTCTTCATCGTAGGGATAAAGAGGTGGTGGGTAGGATTCACAAACTGGGATGAAACAATCTATATGGACATGGTCAGCAAGAAGAAAAGCTTCTGAAGCCCACTCCATGCCTTCCTACTTCCTCTTCTGTCCTGTGAAATGGGCTAGGTAGAGACAAACGCTCACACTGTAAGAAAGAAATCCAGGTCACGGATCTTGGAACATCACCGCTCTCTTGGGAGAAAAAGGCAGAGCGGACAGTCTGAAGTGAATGGGGCTTGAGGCCAAGCTGAAGCCAGGCTGAGTAGGAAGGAAGCCAAGGGAAGACTGAACAATGCTGAGTGGGCACGGGAACGGAACCAGCTGGAAAGGCAAAAGGTAAAATGAATTGCTGTGACTGCCAAGTTGGGGTGCGGTTGAAGTAGGCAAAGTCAGTAACTGACAGGTGAGACTTTCTTCCAGGAAAAGAATTCAAGTCTCAGATCTACCACTAACAATGTTCAAGGGCACCAGGTACTAACAGATGACTAAGGACATTTATACCTATCTACACCATGGACAAGTTGAGTTGAAGAGAGAAAAATAAATTCTCCCTAATTACATCAACCAAAATCTATCAAAATGCCAAGGCGCATTGTGATACTAAAAATTTATATAGAAATATAATGGATCCAGAACAGAAAGCACTTCTTTTTGAAAAGTAATGAAATTGGGGTTGTTTTAATTTCAATTTCACACAATTTATTATAAAGCTATGGAATTTAAGCAGTATGCTGCTGGCAAAAGAATGGATATATAGATCAATATAATAATATTGAGAATCCAGAATCAAATACCTATTTTTCTTCAAAGGTATCAAGGAAATTTTTGGGGACAGTGAATACTCTTTTCAGTAGTCCATAGTAGGATAATTACACATCCATAAACAAACAGATTAAATTGAATTCTTACTTCACACCATATACATAAATGTTATTCCAAAGGTTTTCAAAGGCTCAAATATAATGGATAATCAGGAAGAACTTTTTGAGAAGAGGAGAAAAGTTTAAAATCCTGAGATCAAATATATTTGATATGTCATCAAAACATAAGCCTTACATGAAAATAAAATGATAAACTTGACTTTACCTCATACTTAGATACCTAAATCCACCATATCAGTTCCCTGTATTACAGAGACACTGATTAAAGAAAATGAATTTTTTTCTTTTTGTTTTTTTGAGACAGGGTTTCTCTGTAGCTTTGGAGCCTGTCCTGGAACTAGCTCTTGTAGACCAGGCTGGCTTCAAACTCACAGAGATCTGCCAGCCTCGGCCTCCCGAGTGCTGGGATTAAAGGCATGTGTCACCACTGCCCGGCAGGAAATGGATTTATGTACAATTTGATAAAAGGGAAGGAATCTACCCATCATATGTTGACTATTTTTCAATGCACTCAAAGTCATGAAGCAGGAAAGAACACATGTAACCATGTGAGGTTAACTCATCTCTTACTACGGACAAGTGGATCTAGCCACTGGATTGCCTCCAGGACAGTATTTTAGTTAAGTACCTGGGCATAGAGGAAAACATTGAAGAATACCCATTTAGAAGGGGAAATAACCAGAGTTTGGGTGTAGAATTCCCCACCTATCTGGTACTGGTAGCGTTCTTTCAGGCAAGTCCATTGGAAGGTGGACATATTTTAAATCTCTTATGTTTACTTCAAGCTCGAGATTCCTACTTTTCTATTAGACATTTTATTTTTGCAAATGCAAAGGGGTGATGTTTTGAGAGCTAAGGAAGAAAACATTAGAGTCAGAATAAGGTGCGACTTGTAGACAAGCCACTGCAGAAGATGAGGAAGAAAGATTTCAAGTTCAAGGCCAGCCTGGGCTCCATTCTTAAGGCAGACACTGTTAACACATGCCTATAATCTATAAACTAACAGATTTACAGGTTGCACGGATTAGAATCCAGGCATTTCTGGGAGGTTCTTTTTTTAGCCTACTAGTGTAAAAACAGCATAACTAAAAATGTTCATTGTGAAGTTACCTATATGTATTAATTAATTAGATTGTGTAATCAACTTTTGATACAGAAAATCTAATTCCAGTTATATTTTTCAGTTTCAAGGAAGTTTGGGATGTATGTAGTACTGACTTTTCTATGGCTGTGATAAAATCTCACAGTCAAAGGCAGTTTAAAGGTCAGTTCATGAGGGCTTATGGTTTCCAAATGAAGGGCCTATTATAATGCAGAAGCATGGCAGCAAGTGGCAGGCAGGAATCAGAAGCTGAAAGTTCACAGCTTCAAAACTAAACACAAAGCAAGGACAGTAAACTGGAAGTAAAGGAAGGTTAGATAACCCCAAAGTCTTCCCCAGAGACACACTTCCTCCTGCAAGGTTGCACCACTTAAACACCCCCTTACAGCGCCATCAACTGGACAGCAAGTGTCCAAATACCTAAGCCTATGGGGGACATTTCCCACTCAGCTGCCAGGCTGCACATGCATGGCAAGACTGCTGCATCTGAAAGCTGATTTTGCATTTTTACTTCGATAATAAGTGACTAAAAATACCAGAAAATGCAAATTACAGATGTAGGGATCATGGTCTGAACAGACTATCACATTTCCAGCTTTGAGCAAGGGGTGTACTTTTGGATAATTGTAGGACGCCAGCTGGTGGAGTGTTTACAGTGATGTTATATATTTATTTCTTGGTTTTCTTAAACATCTGTTCTCTTCTAGTAGGTCTTTGTGTTAGAATATTTTAGTTTTCTCCTGAGTTCTCAAAATAATCATTCATGTCATACTTTTGAAATTTCTTCTTCTCCAGTACGTTTTATTTTAGATCTCAATGCTGGATTTTGTGACTCTTTAATATGACAGCACAAGAAAGCATTGATCACTTTTCCCCCAGGTTAGCAATGTCACCATGTCTTAGTGGGGAAACACTATCCATCCCGCAAAGGTGACAAATCTCAAAGTTTAAGAAGTCTGATATAGTCAACACCTGGTATCTATCTCTATCCTTAGGAGTCATTGTTCCCCAAGGGAAAATCAATTCATCTATTGATTTTTGTTTATACCTTTGCGTTGCCTTAAGAGAATTTATGAAAGTTGGTTGTTTCTGTTTTTGTTTTTTGATCATTTAAAAACATATGTCCAAGGTGATTCGAATTAATATAAACATCTCACTAGCATTCTTTAAACTTTCTGAAATTCTCCCACTTAAAAGTGAAAAGGTTTCTAAGGCTCACTGGAGCCATATTTTGGACTTATGTGATTACAACCTATTTCAGAGGTGGACTGGAATTGGCAGGCCAACATCAGTTAATTCTGTAGAGTGCTTACCTGGACACATGCCTGCGACAGTGTAGACTGTCCTCTGCCCTCAAACCTGCTACATGTCCAGCTGGACTCCTCACACTTGGGGTTCTGGGAGGGCAGAACCTCCACTGGGTACCTGCACTGGGGTAAGCTTGTCTAGATGAGAACAAGCACGCATGACCTAAGGATAAATATGAGCTAAAGATGAAGTACGTAGAGACATTTTCTTGGTTAGTATGTTTTGATGGAATAGTTCTGTAGTTCTCTCCTCATTACACAAGATATATCTGAGACAAAAAAAAAGTGAAAATCATTTCTCCATTCTCCCAATTCTTTCACCTTTTCATTATCCTGCTTCACGGTGACCCTTAGATATGGGTGGGAGGTCTCCCTTCACTAGGGATCAATGCTGGGCTGAACATTTGCTACTCAATAAACTGGAGTCAGTTATTTAATCTTTCTTCCTTGGCTTCCCCATCTGAAAACTAAAGAATCAACCCAGGATTGCTATAAGCATCCCTGAGGTGGAGCATGCAGTTTGCTTGGAATCACTCTTGGCACATAGCAGCAATGAACGAAATCTCAGTTCTTTTCACTATTTCTTTGTCTCATTTTATCTTATGTGTGGTTGTTTTTTCCAGTTAGAAAGTCAGCTCCCTGAAGAAAAGGATTCTTCCTTGCTCCACACAAAGGACTCTGTCAGTATCTGAATCATGGAACCTCAGTTTGGTCCACATTCAGTAGATAGCCTGGAATAGAGTAAGCAGAAATGTGTGCTGGTCCCCATGGCTGATGAGAACAGACCCCATGGACAGAGGGACTACCCATCTAGTGATGTCATCTTACTGGCAGCCACTCCCACCACTTCCCCTGCATACTGAACATTTGCTAATTAGACCTGGAGGAATTTTTTTCTTAGCTGGTATTTCACTCATTTACACAGAACTCTGTCCTGAGCAAAACAAAGTAGGGTTTGGTGAAGCTGCAGTAGAATTACAGTTTTGCTTGAACCGTTTGTGGCTAATAGCAGAATGCTTACAGAATGTCCATATTATCACACATAAATGGCAAGGACCAAAGAAGCCAGGTGGGCTAACTTATTAGTTCATCAAGTTATTGATAGTTGGTTTCTAATGTCAACAGAGAATTGGAAACATCCTTGAAGATTTGAAACAAACAAAAAAAATCAAAAATCTGTGCTAATACATTAACTCCTCCCCAAAAGGAAAATGGTGATCTGGATGGTGGCTTCAGTATACGATGTCTTTGGGGATGCTCTCTCAACTGTATTACCAGAATGGCATCACATGAGATGGTTCATGGGGTGGTGGTGCTTTCGTAATGGGGTGCAGCCTTTGAGATAAAACATTATTATTACTAGAAGTCATCAGCACACAGTTTCTGGTAACATATTCAATGAATACTAGGGCATTCTTATTGTTATTGTTGTGTTTGACAGCATGGACACGTGTAGATACACATGTGGAGGTCATGTAACAATTTAGGGGAGTCAGTTCTCCCCTTTCACTTTTGTGCAGGTTCCAGGGATTGAACTCAGGTCTCCCAGACTGTATGCCAAGCCCCTGTACTCAGGAAGTCATCCCATCTGTTTAAGATATGTTGTTATATAGAAAAGAGTCACAGGGTTATGTTTTTTAAAAAATCATTTGTGAGTCTGGAACTCAGGTACTATAATAATTGCAGTGGTCCATTTGTAATTTTTTAACATTCCCTTTGTATCTTATATCTAACTTAATACTGATAGAGTATCTGGAATGTGATTTCCATATTGCAGGTGGTAACAAGATAGAGGTTAAAGAGCTCCTTCTAAAACACACATCGCACCACCATGTGCACTACCATCAGGCAGACACAGTCATGTTATAACTCCTGCTCTTATTTTTGTATTCAGCACTTATGAAAGAAATAAAGGCTAAAAGTCTTCAGAGTTCTGGGGAGTCACACTCTTGCCCTAAACACATCACACTAGGAAATGGATACTGGCAGGAAATCAAAGTGAACTGGGGGGTAAGTGGTCAGCAGGGAGGTTCAGGCATTGGTGCGCTGAGAACATAGACTTGGGTAAGGAACCAAATTTGATAGGTTCCCAGGAATGAGCTGCATCATTCTTGAATAGGGATGGATGAAAGTGAAAACACGGATTCTCACAGAAAGGACTCTTTGTTGATTACAGGAACCTTGCTTGGATTACGGTAGAGTTAATCCCTTCTCTGAGGCTAACTTGTCTGGATTTCAGCACTCAAAAATGAAAATGGGACTTGGACCATGAAACACTTGAGCTGTCTTCGTTGGAGTGAATCTCCCATCGTTGGCATAGTGTCATAGTGAAGGCTTGCTGGCTAATTGCATGTGTGCCTGAACTATTGATAGATTCTCTCTCAGGACAATGAAGCTCTTTCTTGCCAAGGACATCAGCAGAATGAACTTTGTAGTTTCTCCTTGGATTCCACAGAAGAGAATTATTGCCCAATGATGATAAAAAGATGGAAAAAGATAAGATTTAGAGCATTTCCCCTTTGCCTATAGCCAGCTTTACTTTGTGGGTTTCTTTATTAGCAATGCCTGCTGGAAATCTTCCTTCAGGGCCCCGGTTCCCACTGGGCTATATGGAAACTCTTTCCTCCTACTGCCTCACCAGCGCCAGACATAGTAATGGCTTCCTGGGGTTGTTTGTCTCTGGTGATGGAACATTTTCCCCTCTATCTTGCTCACACCTCTGTTGTTAGTCCTTCATTAAAGTCTTCTTTCTGCAAGGACCCTGGCTGAGAGAGTGACTCAACACTGTTTTATCACTGCTTTCCATTTTATTTTAAAGATATGGGATCATGTTATTCATGTGAAGAGGCCCAATATGTCCTGGAACACTTAGCAAAACAACAATTCAGTCTGGCTCAAAGTGTGATCTTCTTGAAGCCAAGAAAAGTAAAGGTTAACCTTCATGCCAATGGTATGCATACATTACATCTGCCTTGAAGTTCATTACAGAAAAACTAAGATATCAATTTAAATATATAAATAAGATAAATAACATCAAGATTTTGCTTAGTCATAGACACAGGTGGGATTTGGGAGACTTCAAGTAGACACAGGTGGGATTTGGGAGACTTCAAGTAGACACAGGTGGGATTTGGGAGACTTCAAGTAGACACAGGTGGGATTTGGGAGACTTCAAATCTGACCTGAGCTGCCCTTGTATAATCTGCCACCCTGCTCTAATCTGAGATACTTTCCTTGGCTATGCTTTCCACAGACAGGTATTTCACTGTTGCTTCGATATCAAACTTCCCTCTTTTGTCTTTCTTCTTTCCAACATCCAAACCCAGCAACTTCCCTCTGTCCTATTTGCTTATTTCATGAGTCCACAAGCTCAGAGGTTCCAATTTGTTATCCTCCCAGTTTGTTGGCAAGGCATAAGGCATCAAGCGAAGACATCAGTTATGCTCCTGTCCACAGCGACTCAGATGCAATTTCCTATTTCATCTATCATGCTCTCTTCCCATGGTTATTTATAATTTAAATATACCTAGACATTAAAGAAGATCCTTGTTTACGCTCCACCTTCTCTTTCTCTTTCTCCTACTTTATACATTCTCAACAGTTAACCATTATTTTTTTCATGCTGTGTTCTCCCCATGCCTTTTGCTATTTATTCCTCATAGCCTTTTGCTATTATTCTTTATACAGGCCAGTCAGTCTGTTCCTCGCCTTTTCTTCCTCCCACCCCTCTATGAATTTTTCTAATTGGCAGAACATTCTTCAAACACACACAGAACACTCTTCAATATAGATGACATTAGATTACAAAGGAAGTCTTGAGAAAATCAAGATGAATGAAATCATATCAAGTATCTTTTAGAAAAATGTACTGAAACTTGGAACAATCAGCAGAGAGACAACTGGCATGTGGAGAGATGTGTGGAAACGAAGCATCACAGCCTGGGACAACCAATGCATCTGAGAAGAAATCAAAAGGGAAACTTGGAAATAGCTTAGAAAAAGCAACATGAAAACCTACTAGAACTTACGGGCTACAGCAAAAACAGTTCTAAAAAGACAGTCATCAGAGGTAGTAGGTTTCGTATGGATTTTGAAAAGGCCTTGTGTGTAAGTTGTCCCTTTCCATAGTCCTCCCATCCCTCATCCTTCCAAACTTCCCCTTTTAATGCTTCTATTTTAGTCTTTCCATTATCTCTTTATAATCTTATATTTGATGTCTCTTTTCTTGTAAGATCCCTCCTCCTTCTTGGTTTCTTATTAGCTACCTAACCTCTGTGGTTGTTTAGAATGAAACACATGTATCTCAAACATTCCCATATAAGAGAAAACACGCAATGTTTGCCCTCTTCAGTCTGTGTAAATCCTCTCAGTATTACTGTTTCTAGCTCCATCCTAAAATATATACAAACAGTAAAAGGAATTTAAATGGAGTTTCCATATAGTGAACAACATGATACCCCAACTAGACATCTTATGCCACCAAGTAAAATCCCCAGTGCCGGAAGGAGTTCTATCTTATTGAGACAAATTGGGCCAAAGGGGAATTTCCAAAATACTCCCCAAACATTACTTGGCATTGAAAAGTCTATCAGTTCTCCACCATCTGAAAGTAAGGCCCTATTTTGAAGACACTACTTACTTATGTCATCCAACTTGGAGACATTGAACTGATGTTAAACTAGAAGCTAACGGTGCAGGATGTGCTATATAATCTACCAGAGAAAAAAAGCAGTCATCAGTTGCTGCCTAGATGCAAATCCCGAGAATAACTCCATCAGAGAAATGTTTAGAAGATATACATAGTAGCATAAACACAGGAGTAGACAACCAATTGCTTTTAAGGTCAACTACATGAGATGGAGCCCACAAGGGGCCAATAACCCAAGATTAGAGAGATCATGAATCTTAGGGGAAAGCCTACCACTGTTATTCTGCTAAAAGAACATAGCAATAAAATAAGTAAAAACATACTCATAAACCCATAGATTAGAGCATTTATCAATCCTCATCAGAGAATTTATCATCTTCTTATCATAGATGATAATGAACAGAGAAAACCAAACTTGACAATGTGTAGAGAGTGAAGACTTCAGAGTATTCTAAACAGGGTATCTTCTTTAAATCCTCAGTGCCCAGGGGTCTCTGCAAAGGAGGAAGTGGAAAGATTGTAAGATTGAGAGGTGATGGATAACACCAAGGAACCACTGTTTTCTGAACACAACAGGGATGATACACATATGAACTCAAAGAGGCTGTGACAGTATATGCAAGACCTGTGCAAGTTCAAACCAAGCAAAATCCCAGCGTGGAGAAGGGAAAGTAGCACAATGACCTACTACATGGAAACAGAAAATCAGTGTTCTCTAATGAAGTGACACCGTGTATATAAACCACACTCCAGGGCAAGCCCCACACCCAAGGGTAACTGGCTCACACAAAATAGACTTCTTGGTGGTTTTTTTTTTTTGGCTTAGTTTGGTTTTGTATTTTTTATCCTATTGGTTATAGTTGGTATTTATTATTGTTTTGATTTTTATTATTTTGAGAGGAAGAGAGAGAAATAATATGAGGTTGGGTAGGTAATAAGGACCCAGAAGGAATTGCGGGAGGGAAAAATAATAGAAAAGATGAGACTGACTTTTTTTTTTTAAAAAAAAAAAAACTTAAGGCCGGGCGGTGGTGGCGCACGCATTTAATCCCAGCACTCGGGAGGCAGAGGCAGGCAGATCTCTGTGAGTTTGAGGCCAGACTGGTCTACAAGAGCTAGTTCCAGGACAGGAACCAAAACTTAGGAGAAACCCTGTCTCGAAAATTAAAAAAAAAAAAACCTAAATAAAATTTTTGCCTAAACAAAAAAAAAAAGAAGAGAAGACTAAAATAAATAAAATAAGACATTGAAAATGATAGCAGGAAAATACAAATAAATTCAAGAAAACACTGTGAAATATTAAATGTTAAAAAGTTGGGTAACTTGGAAGGAACTAATAAGTTCCAAGAACCACATGACTTATTAAGACTAACTCAAAAAAAAAGAAAACTGAAACAGACCAACAGTGATTGACCAGAGGCATAAAATAAAAGACCAAGGACCACCATCATCAATAGTGAGGTCTACAAGATATTTAAATAAAAATTAAATAACAGAACTTTAAAAGGCTTTCATAAAAGAGGGGGCTTAACATCTCCAGATATACTTTATGACACTGAGACTGTTTGGAGGAATATATATATATATATATATATATATTTTCTGGGATTTAGATTGTACTCAACTAGTTCTATAACTGTGGGCCTTGACATCATGCAGTAAATATATAATTACATCTAATCCCAAATGGATAAAGGGCCTCAAAAACTCCTGATGATCAAAGCAATCCTAAGTAAAAAATGTAAAAGTTGGAAGTTTCATATTAACAGACTTCAAAATGCAATATTAGGCTATAATAATTTAGAAATCATGGTACTAACAAAAAATTACCTTATATCAGAGCTTATTAAACTTTTTCCAGTTATACTCCCTTCTTACCTGAGTTTTTTATGATCCAGGGTATAAAGGTATATAAAATAGGCATAAAAACATTTATTGACGATAAATCAAAAACTAGATAATTCTAAATTTTGGTAAAATTTTACCACTTATTATTAAGGAAAGTGTGCATATTAATTATATAGATGTGTTTGATTTTACATAAAAATTAAATCATAGCTGACTATTTGATACTGTAATACTAAATTTTTTAACAGTTTTCAGGACTGATTGATTTTTTTGATTATTAATAGTCAATGATGAAACTGCTACATTGCATAAATATGCAGCATAAAACAACAGAAATAGGTTTAGGGCTATTTCAGAAATTGTTGAGAATTCTGTCATAATCCCAAACCAAATTTCATTCAATGAATTTAGTGAAACTCACAGTGAGCAACTCAAATGTTGTAGCAATGGTTTGAAGCGTGCATGCTGAGGAAGGATGACAGGAAGATACTGAAAGTATCTGCTTTACATAATTCAACCATCATGTTTTCCATAAGAGAACTAAATTTTGTTGGACAGTAAAAATACTGCAGCTCATAATACAAATAGTCTCAAATCCCAGCAGAGGCATCTCAATCAGTGTTCACTGGCACCACACTGTTATATGTATAAACAATCCAAAGGTGTTTGTTGTATATTTATACCCAAGGCTGCAAAGAGGTCACTGCACAAAACACCTCAGATCCATTACATATTTGATTTTGAATTAATGTGTGGTTGCTCTATGTTCAGAAAACTTTTCACTGTTGCCAATATTTGTAAATTAATTTACTTGGACCACCATAAAGCACCTTGACCCACAGTTTATGAACCAATGGAATGCAGTTAGAGTTGGAAAAAATCAATGACAGAGGAGAATCAATTTTTGGCCAAGATTCCTGAAACACACAGTGAGGAAACATAATCTCTTGAATATTCATATGAAGAGGAATAAAATTCTGTATATGTATTGAAGATCAATTCAAGATGATCACGTAAACATAAGGATTAAAGCTGTGAAACAGCTAGAAGAAAAAAAATGTTTCTGGACACTGATTTGGTGAACCACCACCAACAGAATCAAAACAGCAGGATAATGAACTCAAGACCTTCTATATAGCCAAGTAAACAACAGACCGAAAAATAATCTATGCAATGGAAGAAGTGGTGTGGGAGGTCCTTCTGTCTATGTGTTGCTTTTATTGGTTAATGAATAAAAGAACTGCTTTGGACCTACAGCAGAGCTATAGGGGAACAGAGCTAGGTGGGGAAAACTAAACAGAATGCTGGGAGAAGGAAGGTAAAGAGGGAAACACCACAGAGACACCACTGGAGATAAATGTGCTGAAACCTTGCAGGTAGGCCACAACCTCCTGGTGATATACAGATTAATGGAAATAGGTTAGATTAACATGTAAGAGTTAGTCAATAAGAAGCTAGAGCTAATGGGACAAGCAGTGATTTAAATAATGCAGTTTCTGTCTGATTATTTTGGGTCTAAATTAGCCAGATGACTGGCAATCAACAAATGGCCCTTCCTCCAACAAAGAACTACATGTGTTAGCTCTTTCGTGAAATTCTGGTAAAATTCTTCCCTGAAACCATCCAGTCCTAAGCTTTTTTGATTGGGAGAGTTTCATGACTGCTTCTAGTTCCTTAGGGATTATAGGTCAATTTAAATTATTTATCTGGGCTTGATTTAGTTTTGGTATGTGGTATCAATTCACAAAATTGTCCATTTCCTTTAAATTTTCCAATTTTGTGGAATATAAGTTTTTGAAGTATGACCTGATGATTCTCTGGATTCCCTCTGTGTCTGTTGTTATGTCCCCCTTTTCATTTCTGATTTTGTTAATTTGGATATTCTCTCTCTGCCTTTTAGTTAGTTTGGATAAAGGTTTGTATATCTTGTTGATTTTCTCAAAGAATCAATTGTCTCATTGATGCTTTGTATTTCTTTGTTTCTATTTTATTGATTTTAGCAGTCAATTTGATTATTTTCTAGCATCTACTCCTCTTGGGTGAATTTGCTTCCTTTTGTTCTAGAGCTTAGAGATTTCAAGTGTGCTGTTAAGGCGCTTGTGTGAGATTTCTCCAGGTTCTTTCTTTAGGCCCTTAGTGCTATGAACTTTCCTCTTAGCCCTGCTTTCAAAGTGTCCCAGAAATCTGGGTATGCTGTGTATTCACTTCCACTGAATTTTAGGAAATCTTTAATTTCTTTCTTTGTTTCTTCTTTGACCCAGGGGTGATTCAGTTGAGCATTGTTCAATTTCCATAAGTTTGTGAGCTTCCTACAATTAGTGTTGTTGTTAAATTCTAACTTTTAGCCATGGTGATCCAATAAGATACAGGGGATTATTCCAATTTTTTTTTGTATTTGTTGAGGTTTAGTTGTTACCGTGTATGTGATCAATTTTTGAGAAGGTTCCATGAGGTACTGAGAAGAAGGTATATTCTTTTATGTTTGGGTGGAATGTTCTATAGATGTCTTTTAAATCCATTTGAGCCATAATTTCTGTTAATTCATTTATTTCTCTGCTAAGTTTCTGTTTGGCATTCCTGTCCAGTGGTGAGAGTGGGGTATTGAAGTCTCCCACTAATAGAGTGTGGGGTTTTATGTGTGATTTAAGCTGTAGAAATGTTTCCTTTACAAATGTGGGTGCCCTTGTATTTGGGGCACAGTTCAGAATTAAGACTTCATCTTGATGGATTTTTCCTGTGATGAATATGAAATGTCCTTCTTCATCTCTTTTGATTAAGATTAGTTTTAAGTCTATTTCGTTGGATGTAAGTGTTGGGGGAGGGCTGCTCATTTGTTCCTAGCTGCTTAGCCCTGAAATAACCACACAGAAACTATATTATTTAAATCACTGCTTGGCTCATTAGCTCTAGATTCCTATTGGCTAATTTTTATACCTTCTCCATTAATCCATTAATCTGTGCATCACCACGAGGTCGTAGCCTACTAGCAAAGTTTCAGTACCAGATAAAATGCATCTAAAGCTGAAGATAACAGACAAATTTCTCTATGGAACATAGACCAAACCAAAAAAAAAAAAACAAACCAAAAAACCAAAAACAAAAATATCTAATTAAATACTTGCAAATCAAATTAAAGAAAACATTAAGAAGATCTTACATCATGATTATGAACATCATGATCAAGTTGGCTTCATTCCAAGGATGTAAGTTTGGTTTAACAATCACACATCAAAAAAAATGTAATACAACATGAATGGATGAAGGGTAGGTGCAGAAAAGGCATTCATCAAGGCTCAATTCCATCAAACCTGGAAAAACCTCAACATAATGGAGCCACATATGGCAAACCTATAGAAACCTTTGTATTGAGTGGGACACCAAACTTAGAACCACCTTTCAAATCAGAAAGGTGTACAACTTAGTTTTGTTAAACTATGCTCAGAGTCTTAATGAGAGCAAAACAACAGCAGGAAAAGTTTTTTTAAAAAGATAATAGTAAAGGAAAAGACAGATGACATGATCCTTTAAAAAGCCTAAAGATTCCAGCAAAGAAAAAAAGTAACTTTACAGCTGAAAAACATTTTTATCATTTATCAAATACAGGCAAACAAAATCAATATAAAAATAGCAGTCTCTTTTGTATATGCTAGTAATGGGTTTAATGAGAAAGAAATTAGAATAATTTTCCCACTCACAATAGCATCCAAAATATCTGGAAAATACAAATAAGGAGAAAAAAATTCTATAATGAAAATTTTAAGATATTAAAGAAAAAATTGAATATGACACTAGAAAGATCTGTCATGCTCATGGATCAACAGAATTACTACTATAGATATAGCTAGATTATTGAATGCAATCTGTAGATTCTTCACAATTCCCATCAAAATTCCATTAATATTCTGTATAGAACTAGAAAAAAATCCTGAAATTCCTTTTTAAACACATAAGACCTACAAATAATTAAGACAATCCTAGGCTGAAAGAACATTGCTCTAGATATACTAGAACAACTGACCATAAGTTACACTACATTACATTAGTAGCCCAGACAGCAGGCTACTGGCATTCAAATAGACACACAGCTGATAGAATCGAAAAGAGAACTCAGAAATAAACCTACCCACTTACATCAACCTAATTTTTGACAGGAAAAGGTATCAAAATGCCTTGGGGGAAAGAACGTTGTTAACAGATGTTCCTTTTTAAAAAATGGAATATCCAGATGTAAGAAACTAAAACTAGATCCCTCCCTCCCTTCCGTCCTGCCCAAAAGTCAGTTCCAAATGAAGCGAAGACTTGAAAGTTTGGAACTGTTGGAGGTTAACATTGGAAAAACCAGGACAGAGAGCTGCAGCTGAGAACATAGAAAAGAAGCCTGTAGTCAGGAAGGAACACCAAGGATTAGCAAATGGAATGAAAATGCTCTGTTAACACCAAAAGGTCAGCAGAGTGAACAGACAACATGCAGAATGGGAGAAAAGGAGACAGGGAGTTAATATAGATGAAGAACCACAAAACGTAGAACACCAAAAAGGCAAATATTCTAATCACTAAATGGGCTAATGGTCTTAATAGATAGTTTCTTGTTGTTGTTGTTGTTGTTGCTTTTTTAGTTGTTGTTTTTTTTTATTGAGAAAAGGAAAAAAAGTTTCCCCCTCCTCCTAGCCTCCCATTTCCCTCCCCCTCCTCCCACCCTTCTCCCCCTCCTCCTACTCCTCTCCCCCTCCCTCTCCAGTCCAAAGAGCAGTCAGGGTTCCCTGCCCTGTGGAAAGTCCAAGGTCCTCCCCCCCTCTGTCCATGTCTAGGAAGGTGAACATCCAAACTGGCTAGGCTCCCACAAAGCCAGAACATTAAGTAGGATCAAAACCCCGTGCCATTGTCCTTGGCTTCTCATCAGCCCTCATTGTTTGCCATGTTCAGAGAGTCTGGTTTTATCCCATGCTTTTTCAGTCACAGTCCAGCTGGCCTTGGTGAGCTCCCAATAGATCAGCCCCACTGTCTCAGTGGGTGGGTGCACCCCTCGTGGGCCTGACTTCCTTGCTCATCTTCTCCCTCCTTCCGCTCCTCATTGGGACCTTGGGAGCTCAAGTCCAGTGCTCCAGCATGGGTCTCTGTCTGTATCTCCATCCATCACCAGATGAAGGTTCTATGGTGATATGCAAGATATTCGTCAGTATTGCTATAGGATAGGGTCGTTTCAGGTTCCCTATCCTCATCTGCCCAAGGAACTAACTGGGGACATCGCCTTGGGCTCCTGGGAGCCACTCTAGGTTCAAGTCTCTTGCCAGCCCTAAGGTGGCTCCCTTAACTAAGAATTGTGCTTCTTAAAATGAGAAACTTAGGGCATAAAGGAACTTTGATATGTTTCTGGTAGGGATGTAAGCCTGTGCAGTTACTGTGGAAATCAATATGACTTCATGATATGTGTGTGTGAGTGAAATGGTCATTTGACCTAGCTGTGCCACTCTTGGGAATATGCAAGAGATTCTAAGTCAACACACCACAGAGGCATTTGCACACACATGCTGTTTACTATAGTATTTGCAGTAGCTAGAAATGAAACCAGCCTAGACATCTATCAACAACACACAGAATGATTAAGGAATATATGGCACCTATTCACAATGGACTTTTAGTCATGAATACAAATAAAATGAGGACAGTTGGAAGAAGATGTATAGAAATTGATGTTATTGTGTTAAGGGAAATAAAGTAGACTCAGAAAGGCAAATATTGTGTGCTTTCTCTTACCTGTGATATTTTAGGGATGGTGTGTGTCTGTGTGTCTGTGTGTCTGTGTGTGAGCGTGCATGTGCATACGATGAAACTGGAAAGCCAGCCAAGAGAGAAAAAGCAGACATATGAAACAGAAAAGGAAGAAAAATATCTAAAAACTATGAATAATGTCTTTTTTGGAAAGATAGTCCACATACAAAGATTCATAAAATCAACATTAAGATGTCAGTTCTCTTCTAATTTGTTCGTAGAGTCTGCAGCATTTCAACAAAATTAAAACAGTGTTTCCAAAGTTGATATCAATACAAATAACCCAAAATAGACAAGATCATTTTAAAGAAGCATAAATTTGGATGAGATTTTCTGGATTTTAAAAATCCATCAAAACGTTGTAATCACCAATTAAGTACACTACTGAAAACAAATACATCAATGGTACTAAGTAGCTGGTGCTGAAAAGGTCATATAATATTTAATCTGAGAATGCACTCGAGTGTTTCAATACGGAAATGAATAGTCTTTTCAAGAAGAGATACAGGGAGATTGGGGGATCCACATAGAAAACAAATAAGCTTTTAAATAAATTATCTAAAGACACCACAAAATAAATAAAAGCTTATAGCAATAAAATATAAAAGAAAATAAAAAAACCTAAGAAATATGTTTACATATAAATATAGGAAATACACCTTGTGGTCAAAACAATATTAACAATAAAAGAAGCAAGTGATACAAGGGGTTTTATAATTAAAGTTCTTGGCAGAAGAAAAACATTAAGAAGAGAAAGGTTGCAGGAAGACATTTGTACAGAATAAAGGGCTTATTCAATATTTAGGTAACTTTTCTGTACGTGTGTGTGTGTGTGTGTGTGTGCGCGCGCGTGCTTAAGTGTGTTCATCCGTGCATGCAGGTATGCATTGTTCATATAGGGGTACGTGGATGCATGTGGAGGCCGGAGATCACCAGCAATTGTCTACCCCAATTACCCTCCACCTTCCTCTTTGAAACAGTCTCTCACTTAAAGAGAATCTCCACATCTCCTGGCTGGTCAATGAGTACCACGGATCTACCTGTCTCTCAACACCATTCCACATCCTCTGTGATCCAGTTAAAGATGAGGTCGCAGTACCCAGTTTACATGTGCGTCACATCCCACCTTAGGCCCTCACATTTGTATGGTATGTACTTTTCTAATTAAGAGATCTTAAATTTGCTAAAATTAAAAAAATGATTTTTAGGACAATATGAACATTTGAAAAGAATGTAGAATAAATATTATGCTTATATTTTGCTGGTTGGAATTTAAGTGGCACAATCATCTTGAAAAAACAAAAGCCCTTTCTTACAATGTTAAGACATGCTGATATACCACTACCTAGTATTTCCACTACTACACATTTACCCAAGAGAAAGACACCTTATTTCCATGGTGAGATTAGAATATGGCTTTTCTTACATAACTGATTCATTTAAAATAGTTACAGTTCTATCCACAGGAAAATGTATGAGCAAGTCATGCTACATACATAATGACCAATCACCAAATGTTTCTTGAGCATTTACTATAAGCCAGCCTCTGTACACGGCTCCCCTTTCAGCAGAGGACAAACAGTATTACAGAGACTTTAACAAAATCATCAGCCCCATGGCCAAGGTCAAGCTAAGCACAGATCACATTAGTAAGTCTGTTCGTGGGAAAAGAAAGGAAGTCAGCTCTAGAATATGAATGAGGAGGGAGAGGGAACTAACTAGGGAAATGCCACTGAAGTGGAACTTGAAAGCCTATAACAGTGCTGACAGAAAGCTGTGCTCATGACAAAAGCAAGGCCTAGCTGTCACGGGTGCAAATGATTCCATCGCCTCGCCACACAACTTCCCTGGACTGTAAAATGTATTCATCAGGACTCCGAGTGCTGATGAAGACACTCATAATTAAGATGTGGTTATCATCGTTAGGACACTGCGGCCAGATTATCACCTTGGGTATGTCTGCAGGCTTTCAGCTACAGGTACACTTTTATTGTTGATAATACATGCATGTGACAGACAGCCATGCCCTGAACAAAGCAAGCATTCTTCCACATGTGTGAGGTGGGCCTGTAAGTCAACAAATCACAGACATTATGCTTAATCTTATTCCAAACAAAGGTTTCAGCATCTCTACCCCAGGAAAGCTACTGGATAGAGATGCCTTCAGTCTGGGAAAGTGGTGTCTGGGGTTTTAAGTACATCTGCTGTGTTTGAAACAGCAGGAGTCATACAACACTACTCCTACAGAGAAAATGCACCCTGTGATGGAGTCCTGTTATCAGCGTGGAAGCCAAGCTATCAAGTACAGCATAATAAAGCCTTCTAGGGGTGTGATTAGTATGAATAGAGCTGTATATAAAGACAAAGTCTATTTTAATACTATGACTATGGGCAAGATTCACTTAAAACCACCAAGTGATTGTCCTCTAAGCAAGCAAAAGGAAATTATAGTCTCCATAAAGTCAACAAGAGGAGGCTGTTTCTCTGAGCTCCAGAATTGTGAATAAAAGTGGAGTTGATTGTGATTCTCTAGCTTTTGATCTGTCCATCTTGATAAAGAGGGGCAGCATTGGAGCTGTGTGTTTAAAAATCAAAAGGGCAAGATGGCATGAGCTGAATACATCAGTATTATCTTCAGAAATGCCTTTCGTAAACTCAGGGTCTTCTTGAGGAAGCAAAAACACAAGACTCCCACATATAGACCCCAGGGACCCAGAGCTCTGTGCCTAACAAACGCTGAAGGGAGCCATAGATAGGACATAAGATGCTTGGGCCATGGTTTTCACTGGGTAGATCAAGCTGTACTTTCTATTTTATGTCTGAAATGATGAGCCAATGAAATGAACTAATGTAATGGCTATTGTTTCAATGCTGGCAAAATGTTTATATTCTTTCTATTGCATCGTTAAAATGTGGGTAATTGCTCCAACTTTCTCAGCTCATGAATTTTCTCATACAAATTGTCTTAAAAAGTTTAATGGCCTTACCAACAACATTCTTGTCTCGGAGAGGATATAAGCAGATTAATAAATGCTCTCTTTTTCCTTCTAAGCCCTTCAGAAGGAATGCGTGCACCAAGGAAGCAAATGCTGTGGGTTTACATAAGGAACTGCAAAAATGAGATCATAAATTGGGACAAAGATAACTTGGCTTTGAAAATTTATTAAATCATATCCAAGCTCTCAGAGTTTTCCAGTTGACTATGCTATTGATAGAAGCATGATGATCCTCTCATGTGTGAAAAATGCCGGTGGATTATAAGGGATCAGAATAGCAGAGTACACTGTTCATTAACCTGTAAAATTACATAGCCACGAATAGGCCAAGACATTAGACTGGTGTGTTTGACTTTGGCTCCTGTGCTTCACAGGGGATTATATGCTAAGTACCACAATTTAGAAACCCATCCCTATTATCACAGAATCTCCAGCCTAATCCCAATGGCAGAAAAGAATGGATATTACTGACTCACTTCACAGAGAACTAAAGTCAACAATCCTATCCTTCCCCCCAGCACCTCCTTCTAGAACTACTGCAGAGAACACCAGTTTTGCTTGCTCAGGTTCTGGAATTATCACTGTGATTCCTCTGGGGATAAGCACAACTTCTCATTCAATGTTGATGGAACTATAGTTAAACATCTCTTTTCCTTACCGGGCATAAACATGGGGCACAAGTTCAGTCAGTCAGCCTCCACTTGCTGGGAAGGAGAGTTGAGAACCATGCTCTTCCAAACAACCTGGTCTTGTATTCTTTCTGTAATGTATGCAGGGTTTTTGTTTGGAAACACAGAAGAGAATTAGAGACATGTTCCAGCTACAACACTTGGCTGGATCCAAGGGATCATCAACAGAAAGGGAAGAAGTCATGAAGGACAGCGTGGGCACAGGCTTTGCCACAGGAATCGACAGTCTGACTTTAATCTGCTTGATTCACAAATACAATCACCAGGGATCCAAGAGCCTTTATTTCTGGAAGGTGTGAGAAGCAGACCTGAATTCAGCCCTGCTTATGCTGGCACTCTCTTCCACCTTCGCTTAATTACTGTCCCTCATTCTTTTTAGACTAGAAACATTTATAAATGTGCAGCTGTTGAAATAATAAATACACTGTTTAAGCGATGGGCTGCACCTCTGAAAAGCTGACCTTGAGTATGAATATAAGGAGAGGTAGCCCTCTGCCCCTGGTGAGCACCTCCTAGGCCTATGACCACTGCATCTCTTCAATTTCATTTTCCTATTGAAGTTCTATCTCATGTCTTCAAATTTTATCAATGTTACATCTCCCCAAAGGAGAACAAATAAACCAGTATAGAAGAGCAGACCTGTGATCCCAGCACTCAGGGGGTGGAGGGGGGCAGAGGCAAAATGAGCAGCTCAAAGCTTTTCTGAAATACACACATACAGAGAGAGAGAGAGAGACAGACAGACAGACAGACAGACAGACACAGAGAGAGGCAGAGAGAGACAGAGAGAAAGAGAGCCCAAAAACCAACTGCAGGAAATAGAACTTTGTTAATATTGTTAGACTGACATCTAACAATCAAAACTTCACATCATGATATAGGGATGAACTGCTAGCCTGGTCTTCAGGCAGGGGATCAGTCCACTCTTATGGAGGTAGTCAAGCTCAGTGTCAAAGGAGGGAGAATCAGAACATTTCTTTTAGCGTAGTAGCTGAATTTCAAATCAAATCTAAACAGTAAATGTGTGCTTATAAGCCAAATCCAGCTTCCTAATATTGTGCAAAATTTTCTAAGAAAAAAAAAACAACTATTCTTCAATAAAATGCTGAAAAATGTACCTTTATAATCCCACATGAAAAAAAATGTACCTTTATAATCCCACAGGTTCTATGACTTCTCACAGGACACTTAGTTTCCAAATCTACTGATCTCAAAACTCCAGCTACAAAATGAGAAAGCCCATTAAACATCAAACTTGGTGCCTCTCCACCACATATGAATTCTAACTATCAGATATAAAACATTGAGAACCACTTCGTAAAACCGCAGACACAATCTCCTCACCAGACTCACATCTACTGAGAGATTAACTGTTGATTTTTTTCCAATCAGTTTCTCTTTGAATTGTTCCTCTTTAAAACATAACTCACTGTTTTCATTTAATTTCTTAGAGCTAGAAATGGAATGAAGGCGAATGGTGGCTTGAGCAGTATATGACAACGCATAATTAATCAGCATCTTACCAAGGGCCTTGCGGAACTCTGTAGGAAGAGTTGAGACATGGGGAGGATATCCTTCCTGCCCACCTGAGTGCACAGCCCTCTCTAAAAACAACAACGGCAACAAAGGCACAACCTACAGCAAATTTCATCCCCTAGCTCAGATGCAGTCATGCCATTCTGGAAGAACAAAGGCAGAGCAGTAAGCAGCAGCTAACATTCCTGAAGAACCAATACAGCAAGTCTCCAACTTGGGTTCTGCAGCTGGATAGATGCATTACCATAGACACATTATTTAATTTCCACAGCTGTAAGATTCTGGGTTCTATTTCTGATGGTGTGCTGAATGAAACATTCACCATAAAGGGGATACCTCTAATGCTGAATTAAATATACATTTAGAATATTGAAAAAAAAAACATTGTCTGC
>NC_022019.1:19782917-19798545 GCF_000317375.1 Microtus ochrogaster | reverse complement strand
ACACACACACACACACACACACACACACACACACACACACACAAGCATTGTGCTGTTGACTAATAAGTCTTCTTTTAAGATGAGAAAATAAAGTCAAGTAACGTGCTCTATGGAGTTTAATAAACCTTAAATGTTGCCTTTGATGCTACAAAGATTTTTAGAAAGTAGAAAAGTCAAAGGTCCCCCTTTGTGAGGTATTTCTTTGGCTTTGATTACTGTTTTCTGGGTTTATCAGTGAATAGATAATATTTAACTTTCTGGATAGTATATATATTCTCATATATTTGAGATATGCTCACTTTTTAAATGAATTTTCCCTTATTCTTCATACTGGGTACAGATTTACCATAGCCAGCACAGTTGTGGATAACACAGTGACCTGGAAAAAAGGGCGATGGTTGACACAGGCATAGGACTCTGGTTTCATTTCAGGAGTAAACAATTTTTGTTTAGCCACAGCTGATTATGTAGCATTTAGCTGGCTGGTAAAAACAGCACTGATAGCCAGGTGTGAGCAAACAGTCATCTTTTTGTCCCTTCCCCAAGCTCCATCTCTTGCATATCCCTGTTGTCATGGTCTTGTTTGCACCAAAGGACATTCCTCCCAGACATTAGCTCATGTGTACAGCACTCTGTAATCAGGTAGCCACATCTCCATCAGGGCTTGGGCCTGAGAAAAGAAATCCAGACCATCTGGACCCTAACACGACTTATGTAATTTTTCACCTTTTCTGTCACACATTATATTTAAAACACAACTTCCTAAGTCAAGACCAAAAGGCAATGTTTTCTCCTGATGATTTTAAGTTGCATGGTGACTTTGAATTAAGTTCTATAAAAAGTGTGAAACAGGGGTTCAAAATCATCTCTTTGCATACGAATGTCCCCTCCCCCGTTGCTTCAGAAGCAAGCCTACTGCTTCTTCCAAACTGAATAGTCTTAGCAACTTGGATGCAATCAATTGACTATAAATAAAAGGATTTACTTGTAAACTCTTAGTGGTACTTCTTGGAGCAATGTGTTTGTGTTGGGCCAGCCCCACACCATCCTGATTAGGAGAGTCAGTTTTGGAACTGCAAAGTAGAAATCCTCCAAGTTTTGAATTTTTTTTCCTGTTTTCAGCTCTCCCAGATCCCTTGCATTCAGTGGATTCTAGTTCCCTGTACACACAGGCCAAAAGGCTGTGAGAGTTCTCCTAAGTATCCTACAGAGGAGAGGAACAATCCCACCTTCACACTGCTGACCACTCTCCATGAACATATATCTCTAGTCCAGTGCTGCATAATCTGTGGGTTTCAGCCCCTTTGAGAATTGAATGACCCTTTCATGGGGGACACCTAAGACTGTTGGAAAACACAGATATTTACATTACAATTCAGAATAGTAGGAAAATTACAGTAGCAATGAAAATAATTTCCTGGTTGGAGTCACCACAACATGAGGAACCGTACTAAAGGGCCAGAGCGTTAGGAAGGTCGAGAGTCGTTGATCTATAGACTCAGATGCTCTTTGTCTTCCTTCAGTCATGCATTGTAACTTAAGGTTCATCTTGTTCTTCATGATGGATGGGTCATGGAATTCTTTCCTGAACTCTACTTTTGAATTATTCATTGCTCTTCCATAAAATGTAATTGACATTTGTGTATGTATTTAATATTTCTTATCCTTACTCAACCTATTCAAATCATTTTATCTGGTATCTACAGGATTTTGCACACATAAAATTATTCCATCTGCAGAAAGATCATTCTTGCCTTTTCCTTTCCCATTTGGATGCTTTTCCCTTCTTTTTTTTTTTGTTTTTTTTTTTTTTTTTTTTTTTTGTCTCATTGTCTCATTGTCCTAGCAAGGATCTTAAATGATACTGAATAGAAGTCATGAAGTACTTTTGTCTTTTTTATGTGGTACTAGAATAGACATTTTAGCCATTCACCGATGACTATATTAGCTCCGGGTGTCCTATTAAGGGCTGAGCACTCACAGTCACATATTCTCAGCATTATGGCTAGCTGTGAGTCTCGGCATTCATTGCTGTTCCCTGCAAGAAGGAGCCTCTCTGTGCAAAGCTGAGAGCAGAAGTCCATAGGTATAAATATACATATTTAGGAGACAATGCGACAGGAATGCATTGTATGTTCCTATGAAAATTCAAAGCACACATGTATATATTTACATAGTTATACACTTTTCTCAGGCATCTCTAGTCAGCTGGATGCAGTTCTTTGTTCTTGATTTTTGTCATGAGAAAAATTGATTTTGCCAAAAAGCGTGTCTCTGCAAACGATCCTGTGGTTTCTGTTAGACATTTTATAAACGCGGAATACTCATTTGTCTTTCCCATGAGATTTTACTTTATTTTTAAGTCACTATTAAGGAACGGCTGATATATGAAAATGTAAACACATTAGTGTGAACATCTCAGGTTTGAAGATAAGTTTGTATATTTGAAGAGGTATACTAGGGCAGTCGGCTCGCCTCTTTCCCCAGTTTCCTCCACCTATTTATTACCTACTGTCTTCTGTGCTTGGTAAGGACACCAAACTTAAAAGCTACTGCTTCCGTGAATTTAAATATACAATCCTACATGGTTAGCTGTAAGTCCTAGGGTACATAGCAGGTGACCAGAATTGATATATCTGCAGTTACAGAAACATGGTACCCACCAATAACCATCTCCATCTTTTTCCCCTCCCTCTAGCCTCTGGCAGCTATCACTCTCCAGAGCTCCTGGGTCTCTCTGAGACTCCATGTGCAAATAAAACCATCCTGTGTTTGTGTGTGCTTGGCTCATGTCACACAATAAAATGTCCCCCACTATGGGAGGTAGCACTTTGCTTTATATTGAGCCATCACCCACCTTGCATTGCTACAATACATCATCATATTTACAAGTTCCTGGCTTAAGTTTCATTTAGTTTAGTTAGTTTAGGACCAGTGTAACTATTTGCATATGGGTAAAGGTCCAGTTTATTTTCTTTTGATATAGTTGTATTTGGTTTTGCTATCAAGAAAATTCTGGACTCGTTGAAGGAATGGGGATCTGTTTTCTTTATCAGTGCTTAAAGGGTTGTGTGGTACTGGTGCCTATTTTTCAGTACAGAGAAAAAATGATTAGCTCAGCCATGAACATAGGATTTTCTCTGTTGGAGCAGTTTCAAATACTAATAAAATTATTTTAATATATCAGTTCAAATTTTCTAATTTTTTAAGTCAGTTTAGTTTTTTCTGTCATTATAGGAAATTTTCTATTTCATCTATGTTATCTATCGACATACAATTATTAAGAATAATCTTGTAATCATTGAATCCTATGAGGTCAGTTGTATTGTTAGCTGTCTTCCCATATATTCTAAATGAAAATTCTGTCAATTTTGTTGATTTTTTTTTCAAGTAACTTTAATTTTTGGTGTGGAGAAGTGTACAGCATCTCATGGTGTAGTTAAGGCTGGCCTTAGTCTTGTGATTCTCCTGTCTTACCCTTATTGAAGTAATTACAAGTGTGTACCACCACACCTTGTTCCAACTTCTAATTTCTGAATTCATTGTCTTTCTGTATTCCATGTGTTTTCACTTTGATACCTTTTTTTTTCAGTTAACTCCTGAATTCCTTACAGCTCTAGATTCTTATGATAGAGGTCATTTTGTTTGATTAAAGAGGCTTCCTCTTCTGCAAAAATGAATATTCATCACTATAAATTCCAAAGCACTTTTACAATTATGTTCGATAAGGTTAGGGAAATTATCTTTTCATTTTCATCCACCTCAAAGTAGTTTCCGATTTGCTTCTTCGTGGCGAATTGGCTGGTTCCTTTTAATTCATTCAGTGATGGCAAGAAATCCTACCAGGATGCTCTCTAGTGTGATAGTCACTGACGATGGCTTTGCAGCTTCCTGTGAGATCCAGCCTGAGCGCTCTTCGTGTGAAAGCAAGAAGAACATGTCATACTGCAGAGTGCAGTCATCCATCCAGGGATGCAGGCTCCAAATGACGGATCGTGCTATCCCTGTCTTCTCTGTCCTCTGCTTCATGGGTACTGACGCTTGTAATGCCATTATTAGTCATTCTTCTTCACCTTCCTTGGAGACACATAAATTTGGCTTCATATCTTTTGAAACTATTTAGGTATAATTAGTTTTCATTTCAATTTCATTTTCAGGTGAAATTAAAATTTTATAATTTTTCCTTTTTATTTCTTTTGTTTCTGGTGTTGGGACTCAAACGGAGCCTAGGCAAACATCTCCTTTTTAATTACATCCCTGTTCTGAATTTTTATTATTTTAAAATGTCTTTATTTGTTCCTACTATCATGCTTATCTTAATAGCTATTTTTCCTGACATTAATGTAGTTCCTTTGGTTATAGTCTGCACAGTGTAGCATCCCGTTAGTTTCTAGTTTTGTGTGTGTGACTCTAATATGCTTCTTCTGCATACAGCATATGGTTGCTCCTTTAGCCATTCTGTCAGCACGCACTTTTTGCAGGAGTAATCTATACAAAAGGTAACTCTTCATACACCAGGATTCATGCTGACATTTTACTATTTGCTTTTCATCCCTTTTGTCTTGGTCATTTGTTTATTCTTCCAGTACTACTTCCTTTTGAAAAGAAACATTTTGTCTTTTTAGTTGCAGAGCCTTTAATGGCTGAGTCATCTCTCCTTCCGATGGATGTGAAAAGCAATTTTTACCATTATCTTTGGAGACAGAGTCTTCCTAGGTAGTCCTGACTGGCCTAAAATTTGCTATATCGACAAGGCTGCCTTCAGCTCCACAGAGGCCTGTCTCTGCCTCCCAAGGGCTGGGATAAAAAGTCTGTAGTACCATACCTTGTTACATAAGGGGGAAAATGGAATAATGGGACAGAAAATGTTAAATAAGAGTCTGGGAGGAGAGACAGGGTAGAGAACAGTATAAAAAGATTTAAAAACACTAAAGACCTTTCAATATTCATGTGGGAACCTACTACTGTGGGAACTCCTTGAAACACACATAAGCGTGCACATAAAAGGGTTAAAATAGAATTGCCTTATCGTGGGATAACACTGCCCCTATTAGACACCACAGCCTAACACATGAAAGCCTAGGGCCAGGAATTAGCTCCTTTTGAGTAGTTGGCCAGTGACTTCCCAAAGTCTCACAAACAAGCTTCCAGAACAGTCTGTAACACAAGGTCCTTCTGAACCTTGCCAATCATGGCTTATTAGCACATTTCCACTGTTGTGCCTTTGTCTACCTTCATATTTTTTTTATTTCTTCTCTCTCTCTCTCTGTGTGTGTGTGTGTGTGTGTGTGTGTGTGTGTGTGTGTGTGTGTGTGAAGAGAGAGAGAGAGAGAGAAATGAGGGAAATCACATGTGCATATGTGTACAGGTATGAGAACCCATTATGCATGTGCTCCCCAGGCATGTAAATCCCCAGTGACTTTCCCAGTTGTCTCTCTGTTTTATTTTATTTTTTCCAGACAAGGTGAGACTCCATTACTTTCTTATTGCTGTGATGAAGCATCCTAACAAAAATGACTTAAGGGAAAGGGGGCTCACTTTGTGTTACAGTTCTAGTAGGGTACAGTCCATCATAGTGGTTAAAACCAGCACTGGGCAGTGAAAGCATGGTGGCAAGAGCAAGATGCCAGCTGATCACATTGCGGCCACACTCAGGAAATAGAGAGGGACTAGGAAGTAGGTTAGAAAGTCTCAAGCAAGGCCTACTCCAAGAGAGCCACCTCTTCCACTAAGGCTATACCTCCTCTAAAGTTTTCACAACATTCCAAACAGCTCTCCCAGCTGTGAACTGTGTTGAAGCACAAAGCCAAAGGAAGACGCACCACATCCACATCATGGCAGGATTTCCAAAGTCAATGGAGGACGCTCCACCTCCACATCATGGCAGGATTTCTCACTTGACCTGGAGCTTCCCATTTCAGCTAGGCTGGTGGTCGCACGCCTCTAGAACCTTCCTGTCTCTATCTCCCCCAGTTTTGGGTTACAAGCTTGAATGGTCATGTCATGCTTGGCCTTTACTGACACTGACAAACCAAACTCAAGGCCTCATGCTTGAGCAGCAAACACTGACTAGTAAGCCATCTCTTCAGTCCATAACCGTCCTTATCATGTGAGCTGCAGGCCTACTCTGAGCTCCCACACTGCCTTTGTCCCTGAGAGAAGCTAAGATCTCTGTTATTGACTTCAGTGAGTTAACCCTTTTCTCTTTTACACTCTGCCCAATCATCTGTGAGAATGCCCCACTCTGACACTAGGCTTTGTTAAGCTCTAGTCCCTTGGGTTCCTACAAATAAGTCACCTGCATCTTGCCTCCCATTGCAAACACGGAAGCCATTTCTCCCTCTCCAATTTTTCAACTTTGAGGGCAGTGGTTGCATAACACATTTGTACTCTTCGTACCCAGCACACATTAAGTTCTCAGCAATTATTTACTAAGCAAAATATATTGATTCTAGACTCTGCCATTTTAAGCATATTCTCTTCCACAAGATCGTGTTTCTTTTTCTATCTGAGTACAATTTTCGGTTCTAAAACTTGTAAAAGGAAATTATCTTACTTCGGTTCTAAAACTTGTAAAAGGAAATTATCTTACCACTAGTGTCAAAGTAAGATAAACATAATACCAGCTGCACTTTGTTTACTAGGTACTGAGCAATGTGTATCTTCTCCTTAACCTTTCTAAAATGCTGTAACATGGTTTCGATTGTCACTCCCAATTTATTTATACTAAGTTAGAATCTTAGATTAAATTTCCCAAAATCAGATGATAAAAAGGAAGTGCGGTGCAGCGTGAATCCATGTCATAGGACTCTTAAGATTTCTTTATGAATTAAAAATAAAACAGAGCACGGAGTGACTGAACAGGAGTTCACGAGACACCACAGAGGCCTTTGGAGAAAAGATGCTCTGCATTTTAAACCTTAAAGATTACACAGACTAATATTTAGAATTTTAAAGGTGTTTAAGGATTGTATATATGTCTCTTTCTTTGGGATTCTAATACCAGGGACATCAAAAAGTCACCAAATGATCTAATGTTCTTTGCCAACATTACCGTGCTTATTCATTCACCAAGCACTTCTGTGACTTCTCTTTGTACGTGAAAAGCCTTAACTAATGAGCCAGTCCTTCTCTGCCTATAGTACGTAGGAAGAGACAATGCTCTCCCTAAAATTATGATATAGCATATGACAAATCCACATCTAGATAACTACAGCATTGAAAGTGAAAGTGGGGACCCTCAACAGTAGGAGCGTCAGAGGAAGCTACCTGGAAGAGGACCAACATAAGCAGAGCACTTAGACAAACCTCACTGCCCTTAGAACTTCAGATTTTCTACTAAATCCCTTCCAGGTCTTTCCACAGGGCCTCATTAAGAGGTTACTTAATTGCAATGTAAGAATTGTTTCTATTTCTTGTTTAACTATTCTATTTCTTTTTATTTTAACATAAAAGTCAATAAGAAGAGAGTTCAGTGAGGCCCACTTTATGCCAGGTATTTTTCAAGTCCTTGATATCTGAACATCAGTGATGTATAGTTCCCACAATGAAGCTACTGAGACAAACAAACCAAATCCCTCTTAGCTAACTAGCTATCATTAAACAGCTTGTAGGATAGGAGAACAAGTGCCTATGAACCTGAGACACTGTAGAGTGAGAAGAAGCCTAAGGAAAGTTCCATGTAGGAGTCAACAGTTGGGTCGAGTAGGAGGACACCAGAGAGAAGGAATATTCTAGAGAGAGGGGGTGGAATATGCAAAATCATGAAGGTGAGAATCATCACAGAGCTAAGTAGAAGAAAAAAAAAAAGGCATGTGCTGGCAAGTCCAGGAGGTGTTGTATTTGGGAGAATTTAAAGTACACAAATAGAAACTAGGAAGGAAAAAGGCTGCATGGTAGGGCAAGCATAGGCTTAAAAGGGCTTTACAATCCACAAGGTCATTCTTAAGTAGCAAACAACCTTCGTGCATCATTCATTTAAAGTAATAAAAGCCCTTTACGTATGGCATACCCCAGCCCTGGGTCCACAGCAGCTCTGTTCAAGGCATCTTCTTCATGCCAGGATCCAGGAAGAATAGCACTTCCCATCCAGGGCATAGCTTACGAGAGACTAAAGAGCTAGAGCAGAAATATAATACATCCCACAAGTGACTGTCTCAGAGCGGCAGGTACCACCTCTATTCTCAGCTTATCTGCCAAAGCAAGATCCAGGCCTGATGACAATGGAAGTCTAATTCTACCTCAGGGCAGAAAGTTAGGTTATCACCAACAGAAATAAGCTACACCATCTCACCTGGGAAGCACAGACATTAAGCTGAGGCTGGTGAGTGGCCTGCGAAGCATAAAAAAAAAAAAAAAATCTAGCTAACATTGCCTCATAGACATGACAAGCTAGTTTCTATGTGAGCACCTAGTCAGGAAAGAGTACAAAAGCCAGATGCAGGTGTGTGACGTCATCACTAGGGCATCCAGCTTCCCACACACTGACTGTGCGTCCTAACTTTAGTGAGTGCAATGGCTACAGATGAAGGTATGCAACCAGGCACACAGTGATGGGCAACTACTCCACCCCAAGAATGTAAAATTTCAGTCGCATTTCAAACAAACAAGCAAACAAAAAACAAAGCAGAACCATAGCTTGAACTGAATTTTAAAGTCTGAAATAATATTGGCCAGATTTGAGAAGAAAGGAGATGTTCAGAAATAAATGAGCTGTGAGGGACCATGGAGGTACAAACTATTTGAAAGAAAATACTATATCATCCCTAATTTTGATAGCAACTCAACTGTTGCTAGGCAATGGGCCTTACACATCAGCACTGCTAACTTCTAAGACAAGGATATTCCTTTTTTTTTTCTGTCACTGTGGTAAAACACTGTGACCAAAGCCACTTACGGAAGCACAAGTTTATTTGGGCTCAGAGTTCCAGAGAAAGAGTCCGTAATGGTGGGGGAAGCATGACAAGAAGCAACTACAGCAGGCGACTGATGCAGCACATCTTCAACCGCAAGCACAAAGCAGAAAGGGCCAACTAGAAATGAGGTAAGCCTAGGACCTTCAAAGCTCACCCGCAGTGGCACACTTCTCCAACAAGGCTGCACCTCCTAAATGATTCATAAAAATCCCAAACAGCAAAATCAACTAGGGACCAACTTTTCATTGAATCTATGGGGACATTTCTTATCAAGCCACCATACAAGGATATAGCTATATACATGCATAGACAGACAGATAGATAGATATAGATACATACGCACACATGTGTATGTGTATATAACTCACTTTTATCATTTGAACATTCAACATTTTATGTGGCCTAGCCTCTTTAGCGCTCTACCACTCCTGCCCTGCTCTGTTATTATAAGGACTTCTGTGTTTTGATCAATATCCAACATCTAGGGTCTAGTCTATTTCTACGCAAGTCCTCTACAAACATTTGGCAAGTTGGAAACTACTAAATTATATACGAAGAAACAGACTGAGAATTTACATTGCTTTCCCTGAGCACAAAACCTCTGAGGTTAACATACTACATTTCAGCTCCAGTAGAATCCTAAAAGGATTTTTGGGATGTTTCATTGCCTATCCATAAAGGTTAAAATAAAATCAAACACTGTATTATTCTCTAAGCCCCGGCTGGTTGCTTCTGTGAGCTGCCATCCAGCCAGCTCTTTAGTTTTCATTCTGTGGGTCTCCAGCCCTCCAAGGAAGGTACATGTAGGCTGGGTGATGGTGCCCACCCCTGCTCCACAGCCTTTGGTCCACAGCTGCTGCATGAATGAAGTCTCTGACCAGAAGCCATCCTCTGAAGTCCCCCTCTCCCCATGCTCACTCTCCTGAGAACTGAAGGATCCCAAGAAAGTATCAAGGAAGACCCAGTCCGTGAAATTTAACATCAACAAGAAAAATATTGCTGTTACTTTATCATAAGAGCTTCTTTAAGGGAGACAGAGACGTTAAAAAAAATTCGCAAAACAAACTGGCATGTTTTTATAAAAAAAAAAAAGACTCCATCTTTTTTAGAATGCAAAGTAGGACAGAAAAAATGTAAAGGAAGTGTTAAAAGAGCAGACTTTCAAATGATTTATCATTTTGGAAGGAAAGCAAAAAAAATGTCCCTGGGAACTTTCTCAATATAAGAAGTGTGGATATTCTTGGCCTAATTCCTGTCTAGCACATCTTTGCACTGTTCCTCTCTCTGCCACACCTCCCCCAGCCCCTATGCTAAGGAGTGCTCATTTGCATAATTAAACCGCTTGACAGGGATGCTGAGGGAGAAGGTATTCACGGAGCCAAGCGCTCTTCAAATGCCATCCTTACCCACATCCCCCCAGATGAGGGAAATTGCGAAGACGGAGAAAGCTATGTGCTGGTATTCAGTAATGCCTGTGACAGATTTCGTGAAATCAGAAGTTTATCACGGGGAGACTGGCCTGGAGACAGAAAAAGGATGGCACACAGCCAAGCAAGCCATGTGAAGACAAAGGAGAACCGAAATGGGGAATTTGAATGTTCGGGGCCGCTCCTGGTACAAGTTGAGGCTGATGCTGTTTATGACAGGTGACAGAAGACAATGGTCACCAGACACCATATCAACCAATTATCTTTACGCTTTTCCCAAGACTCTTGCAAATGTTCTGATGCTTGGTGATTTAGTTTCAAATACAAGTATTTGCAAGATTTTTTTTTTCACCTCCAAGCTCTGAGGAAGAAGACTATAGACAATACTGAGTAAGGAGAAATTCTGGGAAAAAAAAAACAAAAAAAACAAACAAAAAAAAAAACATGTGGAACCTCAGTTTGGTGAGGTTTCACATTAAATGTCTCTGTAACATAATGCCCTGGACACAGAATTTGCTGTGGGAAGTGCTTTTGTTAGGTCTTCCATTGCTGTGAGGAGACACTGTGACTATGGCAACTCTTATAATAAAGGAAAACATATAATTGGGGTTGCCTTACAGTTTCAGAGGTTTAGTCCATTCGAGGCATGTAGGCAGAGATGGCACTGGAGAAGGAGCTGAGAGTTCTACATCTCAATCACCATGAAGCTCAAGGAACTGTTTGTCACATTGGCAAACATTTATAGTTTGAGCTATATATGTGACTTTAAAGCCCATCTCAACAATGACACACTTCCTCCAACAAGACCACACTTACTCTAACTCTTACTCTAAGGCCACACCTCCTATTAGTGCCACTACCTATGGATCAAGCACTTAAACTCATGAATCTGTGGTGGTGGGGAGGTATGGGGGGGGGAGTAGGGTGGGATATGGCATTCCTATTCAAACCACCACAGAAAGGGATCAAGAGCTTTGCCTTATGCTAGCTCTATGAATGTTTCTATTCTTTTCACATTAACTTTTAATGATGTTAACTATGAAAACTGGTTAAAGCATTAGGAAATAAGACAGGTGGATTTTGATATGTCTTAGCTAATGACTGGATAGAGTCACGTGTTAGCCAGAACACAGGGCAAGAGGGTCTTCTTTCGTCCAAGTAATCGGCCTTACCTCACAGCACAGACCCAATCCTAAGCATGTTCTGCATCTCTCCATGCAATGTTTGCTAAGCAGTGATCTTCATACACCTTCCATGATGGGCTCTAATATTACTCCTGCTGCCTAACAACAGCCTTAAGACCTATGAACATGAGTCAAGCCAATGCTTCTCTTGTACAATGTTACATTATAAAAGACATCTGGTCTGATTGGTTCAGGTCTATATTCCCAATACCTAAATGGAGGTCTACTATCCAGTCAGCTGTGGATGGACACTTAAAAGAAATCCCATACTAGCTCAGAATTGAGAAATAGATGGTTATTTATTTAAGGGTAGACTCACAAATCAGAATTCTCTGTTTAAATGGAGATCAGAAAATGAATCCCACAACCGGAACAGAGAGGCCAGACATATATATGCTTTACACGGGCATATATAGTATGAGGCCATGCCCCAGTGGGTGGGTAATCACTAGCTATAAGACTTCCTACAGCAGTCAGCACTGAATGAATATATCTAATCAACACATAGGTGAATGAAAAAACATCAAGCAGAATTGGAACACTCAAACCAGAATGGTCTCAGGAAAAACCTAGAATGGCTAATGACGCTAATGACCAAACAACCAAATGGCTAAGATTTACAATATGAGTGACAGAGTTTATCCATCCAGAACTCTTTCTTGACCATCTAGTAAGATCTATGTGCTTGAACTATAGCAATTACAATACACAGTAAACATCTACTCAAACAGAACATACATTCTGAAGTAGCACCAATACACAAACATAGAAAAAAGTGAACACAGAGTCTAGGAACAGAGAAAGAGTACAAAAAAATAAAACCTCATACTGGGATGAGATAGCACTGTTTTGGATGCAGTGTGCAGGGATCTTCCTGCTTTGAGTAATGAATAAAGTCAGCAAGAGAACACGGGGAGGATGTGTTGGATGTGACTATGCTCAAACATACAGACCTACCAGAGAAATGAAACACTGTTATGGTATGAACGGCCTTCTGGGGCTTCAGACCTAGAAGGAAATCAGCAAATAAGGCTAAGTCTCTCCTTCCATTCGCTTCTCTATTCATTATTTCATAAATCATTGGCTAAGTGCATACAAGAATCACACCATGTACTGGTATACAAAAATGTCATCTTCCTGATGTTCTTTATTTTTTTCTTTCTGTCACCCCTTTCCTTAAGGAGTACCAAACCTTACTGCTATCCAGGGGGCATCCAAGGTTATGATCCACATGCTCTCCGGATTATTTAAAGCAGCTTGGAAGACTGACTTACCTCTACCACTGACATGTTTTGTATTTTCACTATCAGGTCCCATCCGTGAGATTTGTCAGCACAGCAAACACACTGAGCAGCCTCATGAAAATCATTATGCAATAATCTTCTACGGCTTTACAAAAGGCAAGGATACAGCACTGAACGATTTAAAAGCAAATACCATAGAGTTCTGACTTCCAGGTGGAATGCCCCGACGTCCTGTAAGTATGGTCCATGTGGCTGAGATTAAATTTAGAACCAGTTAAATTATGGGCAAACCATGAAGCTATTAGTTTTCAGTAATCGATGTGGAGAAGTCACTTCAAGGTATATTCACAGGGGTTTTGAGCCTTCATCAGCAAGGTATAAATCATTAGTATAATTCATTGTTACATTGGCAAAACGTCAGAACTTGGCCCCATAGGGAAATATCCCACGACCACACAGCAGATGTGCCTTAATTCACTCACTGGTCTAAAGCTCTACACCTCAGTCAGTTTCATTCTTCCTCCTGTTTCCGTCCCTAGTTCACAGCAGATTGCCAATGTTCTGCACTTGCAGGCTCCTGGAGCCTTTGCCACTGGCTATAGCAGCCCTCAACACTGTAATAAATTGGAAAAAGGCGGCATCCTGTGCGTGCCCACCCTATTCATCTCACTCAGGTATGCGAACTGAAATAAACCCATCAACTGATCACGCCTGAATTTATAGCTCCTGCCAATGCATCTCGCTTTGCACTTGGTAGCTCCTTAAAAATCTAGTAGATATCCCAAACTTCATGCGTTCCATACAAAGCACTTCCTGGACATTATGCATGGGAATTCATCCAGTTATACATCCACCTTCATGAGGAATGCATTCTGCATGCAAACATGAACCAGGTGGCTAGCTTAAAAAGTTGACTTACAAAGACTGAAGCTTTGACCCTAACACGCTGCTTGCTAGGGCTTTATTGGCATAATGTGCAAAATAAGGTGAACGGGAGGGTTGGGTCAGCATGGGAATGTCTGAGAACTTACTTCTTCAGAAGGGCGTGATGGTGAAAATTGTGATGCTCAGGAAACAGGGACCACAAAAAAGAACTCAAGAATCAGTGGGCCTTGAAGGGCCAGGGAGCAGAGCTCTTCGGTGTCAAACAGAAAGCATTCTGAAATACTCGTGACAAGAAAACTTTAACATGACAGCTGCATCAGTTCCAGACAGGAAGTCGGTGATACCATTCCTTATGGGAAAACAGCAACAGAAATTAGGCCAATGAGGACTAATAAAAGGAGGCCAATTGACCTACCTAAAAGCTGGGATAGCTGAGTTACCGAGAGGGTAGACTCTGGCATAGGAATGAAGAAGTTGTGTGTTCTTTGGTCAACATAGTTAGGATCCAATCAGAAAGAAATTGGTTCCTTACTGTCAAAGATGAGCAGAAAATTCTACTTACATAAAAGAATTTTTAAAGAAAATCTTCTGTTTTGATCTGAACTTTTGGAATGTAATAAGGGCTTACTAAAATCTGGCTTAATGATACAAGTGACATCAAAACCCCGGTAAAACACCCATGTATTTGCAATATGTGCCACAGAGCAGATAGAAAGTAGAGCTCTCATGTGACATGCATGTCAGGAAAGTGATTCCTAAAGAAGTACTTCTTGTCTTCATATTAGCAATGGCACTGAAGTTTGTGCTCAGGACCACCAACCCAATGCAGTTGGGAGTAGTACCCTACAACTTTCTTAAAAGATAAGGATGATACAATGGTGTCTGAATAGATTCACATTTATACATGCTTATTGTAGAAGTAAAAATGCTTATTGTAGGGAATATAGCATTACAGAAATGAAAGTATCTACCTGCCATAGACTTCTACAAATGTAAGTGGGTTGATGAAGAACCTGTCAAATTTTTAAGAAAAATCTGAATTGGTGTCTACCTATATTTGCATTATTGATTTATTAGAAAGTAAACACTAGTCAATGAGGATACTCCTTAAACCAAACTACCTAAAACAGAAAACCACCAATGCTACAGTAGACATGATTCAAGTCCAATACCTCTCTTGATTAGACCCTGACTAAAATGCAGTCTTTCCATGCATACGAGCATGACATAACCCATGAAAAAGCCTTAACCATATCTTGACAACATGACTAAAAATATATTTTTAAAAACGTATCCTGAATCATAAAAACCATTTGATGATGCTACATCTAATCATTTCAGATCAATCTCAGAGTGTGTATTGGCCCCAAACAAAATAGAACAAGCAGAAAGTTAAGCTGGAAAAGGCCAGCATGGTAGAGGATTGTTTTACATTTCACTTTCCCAAGTATCTTCTTACAGCTCTTGAGTTGGAAAAAAAAAAAACCTTAATATTAGAGTTAAATTAAAAGGGATTTAAAAACAAAACATAATTACGTAAACAGATAATCAATGTGTTTCTATCATATTGGACAAGCTCTCGGAGAAATGAAGGGAGAAAAGGTATGGTCACTACCATTGTTAATTATATATTCAGGCCCCTCTAGGGAATTGCTAGTCGATGCCTTTGAGCAACTTCCAAGTGCTTTCAAATGTCTTCCAGAGAATTTGTCGTCAGCGTTTCTCCATCTTAAATTAAGTCCACATCTAAAATCCTAAAGCACAAGAGAGAAGCAAAGCTTTCCAGGTGCAGAATTTAGAACTTCACCCCATCGGTCAAGAAACAGCCTTCTAATTAACTCACACATTCTTATCAGCTGCCCCTTCTTCAAAAAGTCCAGAGGAAAAACGATTTCGGCAGAAACTAAAGAGTGTGATTATCTCTCTATATCTTCAAAGGAGCCTGGCCCAGGGTTAATCTTAGTGTATAGAGC
>NC_022019.1:19780485-19782802 GCF_000317375.1 Microtus ochrogaster | reverse complement strand
ATGATTAGATGGGTCTGAACTTAACATGCAAAAGGAAGAACACCCTTATCTCTTAGATGTGAAATATCCCCCTCTGGCTCCTCTGTTCCAATGCCTGTCCCCAGCTGGTGGTGCTGATGGAGAAGGATGTGCCACCTAATGTGTAGCTGGCAGAAGTAGGTCACTTGAAACACCAGTCTGTGATACCTGCTGTCTAGTTCAGGGTCACATGAGACACTTAAAGTTTGTTTTGGCCCCATGAGCAGCGTCATGTCTTCTCTTCCATGGTAGACTAAAATCTCCATGAAACTATAAGACAGATCTTGACTTGCCCTGTAGTCAGACTGATGATTATTTTAAATATCACCATAGAACCTTCATCCAGCAACTGATGGAAACAGAGGCAGAGACCCACATCAGAGCACTGGACTGAGCTCCCAAAATTTCAGTTGAAGAGTGGAAGGAATGAGGATATGAGCAAGGAGGTCAAGACCATGATGGGTTCATCCACTGAAACAGTTTGCCTGAGCTAATGGGAGCTCACCAACTCCAGCCTGACTGGGAAGGAACAAGCATAGGACCAAACTAGTCCCTCTGAATGTGGCTGACAGTTGCATGGCTGGGGCAGACTGAGGGGCCATGGCAGTGGCACCAGGATTTCTCCCTACTGCATGTACTGGCTTTTGGGGAACCTATTCTCTTTTGATGTGTACCTTGCTCAGCCTAGATATAGTAGGAGGCTTTGGACCTTTTACAAGGCAATGTGCCTTCCCCTCTCTGAAGACTAGATAAGGGTGGGCTGAGAGGGTATGGAGGGAATGGGAGGAGGGGAAGGAGTGGGATCTTGGGTTGGTATTTTTTTTAAAAAAAAATCTAATAAATTAAAAAAAAACTGAGAAAAAATAACCTTTCCTCATCAAAGTCACTGCAGTCAGGTACTTTGCCATATAAATAAAAAAGTAATTAATAGATACACTGAATTAATAGGTAATTAACAGATACACTGAATTAACAGATAATTAACAGAATTATCTGTTTTACATTTCCTAAAAATATAGCCATTTTAGTCATCTCAGTTTCATTTCAATTATGTATGGAGGTCATAACACATCTTATTGTATCCGTGGCCATTTCTCTCAACAGAAATCTTCCAAGGACCCCCAGATACACATATGTAGCTTCGTATTCGCTATGAGTCCAGTGAAGGTCAAACCCAAGCCAGTGTGGGTTTAGTTTCCCAGAGTGAGATATGACCTTACAGATACACATACTCAGTGGCCTATTCACATACTTTTCCATACATGGTGCTAGAACTTCCTTTGCACTAAAGTAGGCGCTTGCTTTTGTTGTGAAAGGAAGCCTGGGACTCTATTTCAGGTGGACGCACCTCACTGCTGAATGTCCAGAACCTGTTAGACAGTTACAATGGAGTGGAGATGGGAGAGGATGCCAGGCCATCTCCTCAGCTCTGCAATGCAGAGCTACTCTCTTCCAGAAGCCAGCACAAAGACTCTGCCAGTTTGACCTGCAAATGTTTTCTGTTTCCACATCAAAATCTGAGTTTCTGTCTATTTTTGTCTATTTCATCTATGAAAGTAATTTGACTGATCATGTAATTTAGAAAAAGCCCATAAACGTACGTAATCACCAACAGTACCCTGGGAAGAAAGAGTCACCACTAACCTAACATTTTACCGAGTCTGGAAATTCCAGCCGGAGTTCTGCATCAACTGTGTCCTAACAATGGATTAAAACTGACAGTGTGGGAAGGGCTTGTGCAGTCTTTGCGAACTGCAGAGTTAATGTGCATGTGTGTGCTTGAGGCAGACAGGGGAAGCTGCACAAAGGCAGGCACACATGTAAGGTCATACCTGGGAAACTAACACCACACTGGCTTGGGTTTGACCTTCACTGGACTCACAGCAAATACATAGCTATGTATGACTGGACAAGACAGGATGCTCAGATCTGAGCCTCTCAGAGTTTAAAGTTACTGCCGTGTGTCTGATCAGGAACAGGAAAAGGCTTGAGAAGGGGTAAACAGGCAGATGGTGGATCAACACCTCTTTCATAGGCAGAAGTGCTACTTCCTTCTAGCATCTGGGGAGGACCACTCAGATCCCTCAGGGAATTGACATTGGATGTGCAGGAAAACATAGGCATGGTTCAGCCTGAAAAGAGAGTCCTGTGAGGCTGCTGCGCTATTACTCACTCCATCATCATGAAAGCAAGCAGTTCAGGAGGACTCAAGAGAAAAACGCCTCAGTAAGATGTGCTCAACAGCACCCCCAGAGAATCAGAGGGCAAGGAAAACTTAGCAAAAGGAAAAGGAAAACAG
>NC_022019.1:19763106-19780338 GCF_000317375.1 Microtus ochrogaster | reverse complement strand
AAGTACCTAGTCAGGTCGTGGGAGCTACAGGAGTTCCTCATAGAAACAAAGATTGAGCCATCTGCTGGCCATACATCTCACAGATGGAGTCAGCCACAGAGACTAAAAAATACAAACTTCTCAGTCAGATAGTGACTATCTTAGCCCTTCACTCCAACTCCCTGACCCAGTTTAAACCTTTAAGAAGTCATAAGAAAGGCAAAAGAAGATGAACAGGATTATATTAAGCTAAGAGGCTTCTGCTCGGCAAATAAAACAACAGAATGAAGAGACAGCCTCAAAATGTGATTGGGAAAAATGTAAAATATTCATCTGACAGAGGAGTAATAGTCACAATATGTGAGGAATATAAAAGTTCAGTAATAAAATTTAAATAATATAACTTAAAATAGGCAAAAGGACACAAATAGATACTTCTCAAGAGAAGAAAATTCCAGAATAAAGAAATTTATGAAAAATTCTTTCAACCTCTTAGCTGTCAGGGTAATGCAATTCTAAACTACAATGATGTGTCACCTAAGCCCAGGGAGTGGAATTCAAAACTACAGCGAGGTATCCCCTAAGCCCACTAGAACAGTTACTGGGAAAAAAAAAAAAAGAAGACAAATTGTCACAGATGCTGTTGAGAATGTAGAGCAGAAGAAAACCTTATCTACTGCTGATGAGAAAGGAAACTAGTAAAGCCACTTGCTACCTAGGGTCCTCAAACATCGTAAAAGTAGATGTGCTATGTGAAGCTATAATGCCACTCCTTAGTATGTGTCCAGAGTAAATGGTAACAGTACTCACATACACTTTTCATAAGAGCTGAGATATGGAATTGAATATATCTGCCCACCAATGGATGAGTGGCTAAATAAGATGTAGCGTGTGTGTGTGTGTGTGTGTGTGTGTGTGTGTGTGCGTGTGAGTGTGTATTAATGTTTTCAGCTATAAAAAAGAATATCGTATCACCTACAGCAAAACAGATGGAACTGGAAGGCATCATATTAAGTGAAAAGGCAAAGAGAGGTGATTAGGTGATTACCACATTCTCTGTTTCATTGTTGTTAAATAGCTGGTCATGAAGTATAATAATGTTTTTTAGAGGCTGGGAAGTATGGGAGAAGACAGATAAGAAATTAGGTAACAGACACAAAAATACAGTAAGAGAGAAATTATCCCTAGTGTTCTATAGCACAGTAGGTGATATAATTTACAGTAATTTGTTTTTAATAAACGAAATAATTCAAAGCCCCCCAAACGAAGAGTAACAATGAGATACAAGCATTGATTACTATCATCTGACCAATACATACTATATGTAAGTATTGGCACTTCATAATGTTTCTCATAAATATGTACATTTAGGTTAATTGTAAACATTTAAAGAGATGCATACGCTAAATATCACAATTTGTTCATTATATACTATATACATATATTGTACTATTATACCATTTTTTCACAATTAGAGCAGTTAATGAAGGCCTGAAGAGATGGCTAGATAGGTAAAATGCTTACTATGCAAGCTTGATGATGTGAGTTCAAATCTTCAGCATCCACATAACAGCTGGGGATCTAAAAACAACCTGGAAATCCAGCACTGTGTGTGTCATGGAGGCAGATATAAGAAAATATCTAGAGATGGATGGTCTCCACTTCAGAGACCTTGTCTCAAAAAATAATGCAGAGAGCAATTGAGAGAGTCTCCTGACATCACCCTCTGGTCTCCACACATACATGCACAGGTAACTTCACCTGCATACATAATATATATCACACCCCAAAAAAGAGTTCATCACACACACACATACACACACACACACACACTCAAACACACACAGCAAGCATGTCAGAAGGAGACAGTGGGAAAATAGTCCTACCTTTTAGGGTCACAACCAGTAATGCTACCTGAAGAAGACAGAAGACCTTGTATTGTTATATTTGGGCTTTCGTTCGCTCAAAAAGCTCTGTGCTCTTATATGAGTCAGTGTGAGTTTCCAAACCTTTCTCTGGGGAAAAATGAAAAGGAACAGTATGTTTTTTGAGTATATTGCTAAAAACTCATGAGTTTCTCTTGTAAAATATTCTTAATCTGAAGTTTGTAATAATCACCTGAGAGACTGCTCCACAATGTATGTGTCTTCAGATTTATTCCTGGGTATTTTGATCTGATAGTTTGTAGGGGAGTCTTAGCACCAATATATGTAAAAGTCCACAGGTAACTTTGATACTCACCTCCATATAAACTACTCACTCATATAAATTCATGGGTTACAAGTCATTCAAACAAAACTAATATGACTTAGGACAGGGGCACACAGACTGAATTTAAAAAGTCTTAGGGCAGAAGGTCTGGATAAAGTGTCCTGTCATTGCAGACGAACAACAGGCAGGAGAAACAGAGGAAGTGAGGATCAAACCAGAGCTGACTCAAGGTAGGGCATACAGGTATAGAGAGCCATTCTAAAGGCTGCAGACAGAGGACTGACTAACCAAGAGAAGAATAAGGATAGATCTTAATAAAAGAAGAAAACATCTTAGCCATCTTAAGATTTTGCAGTCTTAGGATAAAGGTGAAGAAAGAGAGAGAGAGAGAGAGAGAGAGAGAGAGAGAGAGAGAGAAGAGGGAGGGAAGGAAGGAGGAAGAAAGGAACGGAGGAAGTAGGGAAGGAAGTCAGTGTTAACCAACCAAGTGTTCCAAATGCATAAGTGCCCACACAGAAATAAAAGCAATACAAAAACCATGACAACATTCCCCCTCCAAAAATTATTAATCTCATAGTAATGAGCTGCAATGAGAATGATGTGGGACAACTTCCAGACAAAGAATTTCAAAGAACTGAACTATGCCCCAGCAACTCAATGAAAATATGATCATCCAAGAAAACAAAAGCAAAGAGCTGAATGAGATAAAGAAGCCAATCCAAGACATGGAAATAAAATTCAATAAAGAGCTAGACTTGCTGAATAAAACCCAAATTGGAATGATGCTGGAAATAAAAAATTCAGTGAGCCAAGTAAAGCCTCAGTGCAAAGCATCCCCAAGAGACTGGGTGGATTTTGTGGAGAACAAGTATCAGGGCTGGAGTACAAAGAATTGGAACACTCAGTAAAGATCAACAGGAAATTTTAAAATATGTATGAATGGAACATGGGGCGTTTTCTTTTGCACTATGAGAAAACTAAACCTTTGAATTTGGGGCATAACAAAAAAGGAGAGGAATCTCATGCTAAAAGACGCAGTGAGTGTTTCCAATAAAATCATAGAAGAAAACACCCAAAACCCAAGGAAAGATATGCCAGCTCGGGTGCAAGATGTTTGCAGTACATCATATAAAAAAGATCAGAAAGCAAACTCCTAAAAAGGTATTATAGTCACAACATAAAAAACACAGGCCAAGGAAAGGGTATTGAAAGCCATCAGAGACAAAGACAATCTGAGTGAGGTTCCCAGCACCCATGTGGCAGCTTACATCCATCTGTAACTCCAGTCCCAGAGGGCCTAACATTTTCTTCTGACCTCTGCAAGGCACTGCTCACACATGATGCACATCCATACATGAAGCTAAAACACTGATACGTATAAAGCTAAATAAAAAGTTTTTATGACATTGAAGGGTAAATAAAAGGTTTTTGCACAATAAAAACAGATTAAAGGAATGTGTTAACACTAAGCTAGCCATATAAAAGATAATGGAAGAATTCTTCAGATTTAAAAAAAAAATGAAAAGACACACTAAAGGGCCTAAGTAAGCAATATCAGATCAGTAAATGAAAAGAGGTCAAAGAAAATCTTCAACAAAACAGATGATAAACGGAGTACATCTAATATTTGAGCCAGAAATAATTTAAAGATAGATTAGTCTCATTGTTTATATTAATATTTGTTTTGGTCATACAAATAAATGATTTTAATCAGAGTCACCAGCATGAGCAACTTACTAGTTGGCTATAATACTGCTTTTCTCAGTCACCATCATCTGTCTGTAAGTTCTCAGAGGGAGGCAAGGCCTTCCCACTCCATAACAGGATGTGGGTCAGTCCTCAGTAAGACTTACATAGGTAATCACAGATGCTGAGAATTCAAGAATGCAGTTGCCATATTATGCTCAGATGACAACTTTGCTCATCATCCCGCCCCTTCTTGATGCTCTTTCTATCTGCTACCTCTTTAGTGATGCTCCCTGAGCCTTGCAGGGATGATTTGGAACTCCCCTGTAGGGCTGAGCATTTCACAGTCTCCTGTTCTCAGCACTGTGACTAGTTACAAGTCTCTGCAATATCACTGCCCACTGCAAACAGAAGATTCAGGACTAAAGCTCTTTTCAGCTGTATTAATATTTCTTGTACTTTTTTGGGGGATTGCAGTGGATGCTATAAAGGGCAAATTGTATGTCATTGTATGTCAAGGCTGGGAGCAGGAAGAGGGTGAAGGAGGTAATGTTGGGCTATTGATGCAGAGGAGTAAGGGACACTCGGGAATGAGAACACAATTGTACTTATGTATAAAGACTGTCTACCCCACTGATGCAGAGAACAGATAACTATGAAGTTCCTAAAGATCCCAAACACTGAAATCTTCCAGTCCTCTATAAATAAACTTTTTAATGTGTTTATGACTTCAAATCAACCAACCAAAGCTCAGAGTTGTCTAGGTCTCATCACCATTTGTTTTCAGCTCAACAGTGAAGTAGTCAGGATGGACAAAATTCTGGGAGTTCAGAGATCATCACTTTTCCCACAACTAGCAAGCAGTGTCCCCAAGCTGAGGAGTTATGCAAATGAGAAAATTAACATAATTTAACAATCCCAAATGTTACTCAGTTAGGTTGTAAGAATTCCTTGATGCTGGCATTTGCAATTAAAAACTCAGGAAATAATCAGATCAAATTGAAGCCCATTCCACGTAACCCCAAAGGAATCCAATGAAGGGAACTCTCAGAGCTCACTTGCTGTCCAATATATCTGTCTGTAATCCTTACAAAAATGTTTCATGGGTTTTGCTAGTTATAGCTCTGGCTTTTGAGAATGAAGCATTTGAATCAAGCTCTGGGCCCCAAAGAGGAACTAGATGAACTTGGGCAAAACTATTTGACTTCTAATTACCTGTTCTGTGATTTCTATACAACTAGAATCTTATCAGCTACTCTACTCCCCTTGAGAATTTATTCTTAAGAATGCATAGCCTAAAATATCTGAAATTATAATATGAACTGCAAACAGCTAAGTTTTAGAATAAGATTTAATCTTGTATTGATAATAAAATGATTTTATGATATTTATATTCAAGTACATAGTTTTGGTATGGCAGAAATAGACTACAATGGGAAAAATTTTAGGAAGTATTAGCAACCTAGATATGATTTCTCATTATAAGAATGTTCTCTTACAGTAATCTAAGGATTATGCTTCTGTTACAAAAACATAGACAAGTGATGAAGTTTAATGTGGAAGAGATTTGTAAAGGATATATTTTCTGAGAAAGGATTCTTATTTACTGAGCTACAATCCAAAGGTTATTTGTAATATTCTTACCCCTTCATGTCTAAAAACACTAGGATTTCTTCAAATGTTATCTACTCCAGTAAAGTTCAAGAAAAGACTACTTTTAGCTAGGGTCACCCCCATAGATTCATGCGAGTGATTTTCCATTGCACTAGATTCCTACCTCACCCCCAAAATGTGCCTTCTCCTCCAATTCTAGTTGTCTCTCCCAGTACTCTCTAACTGCATCCTCGCCCCACCTGATCCCTCCCTTCCTCTCCACCCTTCCCCCAGTCCATCCAAGATTTCTATTCTATTTCTCTCTCCCAAGGAAATCAGTGCACCCCTGCCCCAGGAGCCCTCCTTGTTACGTAGCCTTTCTGACTCTTTGTGTTGTATCATGGTTATCTTTTACTTTACAGCAGATATCTATGTGTAAGTGAATACATACCATGTTTGTCTTTATAGGTCTGGGTTATCTCACTCAGGATCATTTTTTTCTAGATCCATTCATTTGCCTGCAAATTTCATAATGTCTTTTCTTAAACAGCTGATTAATACTCCATTGTATAAATGTACCATTTTCTTTTATCCATTCTTCAGTTGAGAAGACATCTAGGTTGTTTCCAGTTTCAGGCTATTATGAATAATCCTGCTATGAACTCTGTGGTAGGATGGAGCATCCTTTGAGTATGTGCCCAGGAGTGGTATAGCTGGGTTTTGAGGTTTGAGAAACTGCCACGTTGATTTCCAAAGAGGATGTACAAGTGTGCCTCTCTCCACTTCCCCCCATGTCCAGCAATAGAGGAGTGTTCCCCTTGCTCCACATCCTCTCCAGCACGAGCTGTCGTTTGTGTTTTTGATCTTAGCCATTCTGACAGGTGTATGATGGCACCCCAAAATCATTTTCATTTCCATTTCCCTGATGGTTTAGGATGCTGAACATTTCTTTTCTTTAAATGTTTCTTGATCATTTGACATTCCTCTGTTAAGAATTCTCTGTTTAGATCTGTACTCCATTTTTAATTGAATTATTTGTTTTGTTGATGTCTAGCTTCTTGAGTTCTTTATATATTTTAGAAGTTAGCCCTCTGTGAGATGTGGAGTTGGTCAAAATGTTTTACCATTTTGTAGGCTGCCATATTGTTCTATTATCAATGTCCTTTGCCTTACAGAAGCGTTTCAGTTTCATTAGGAAGCCTGCATGGGTCTGACCTAGGCCTTCTGCAGGTATGTTATAGTTTTATACCTTGGTCTTCTTGTGGGATCAGCTATCATCTGACTCTTTTGCCTGCTTTTGGGACCCTTTTCCTCCTACCGCGTTGCCTCATCCAGTGTAAATATGAGGAAAGGTCCTTTAGTTTTATTGCAACTTGATATTCCATGTTTGATTGATATCCCTGGAAGGTCTGCCATTTTCTGAAGGGAAGCAAAGAGGGAGAATGGGTCTGGGGGAGAGGAGGGAGAAGAGAGATATTGGGAGTAGGGACTGGGAAGAGAGGAGGGAAGGCAAACTGTAGTTGTAATATAATATATGAGAGAAGAAATAAAAAGACTAACTTTAAATAGCAATGTTACATCAAAATAACTGTGTTTTCCATGAAATTGCCCACCTACTAACAAAGGAAAGGCTCATTTAAATATCTGCCTTGGGTCATAGTTTAAATTACTGCTTTAAAGCTTAGTTAAAGCTATTACCTTTGTGTGATACATACATTAGTTATTAAGTCTATTTATGACCGTTTGTACTGTTTCCTAACTCCAAGAAGTATATAATTTTAAAGATTCTAAATTTTGCTTCCCAAGTAAAGGCTAATTCAATGTTACAAGGTCCTCCAGGGAACCGTGAAACCCATTATTATTTTACCGTGTGTGTTTATATCTTTGTTTGTTTATAATCCTCTGGGCCCAAGGTTTCTAAAAGTGCTTGGCTTATAAATGCTCTGCCAATGTGTGCCATCCAAGCTAACACTATCAGTGTTGTCTTGTAAATTCCTAAACATTCTTTGGCTTTGTTCTTCATTCCCTCATTAAACTACATAACTTCTACTATATATGTGCCGTAGAATCACAGTTTTCAGCAATCACAGCAACGTTTTCAGAGACTAAAACTGAATTTCAGGAAGGCTCAAACTAAGAGCACCTTTTCTTCTAAACTTCTCAGCTTATATTTGGCCCATAAAAGACCCTTGGGGACACTAGCTCCCTGACTTCCTGGTCTCAATTACTGTTAAAAGATCAGATAAGACTAGAGACCTCATGCCAATAAGGAGGAGCAATGCAAGCTTAAAAGGTGACCAGTTTCAGTGTCTGACACCTTAGGTTCCAGTTTAATTCTTAGAGAAGCCCCCAGGTGAACACTAGAAACTTTCCTGTTGAGGGCAATCACTTTGCATGAGCTCCCTTAAGATGCTTGGACCTAGTTTCTCCCTCCCATGCTGTCGCAAGTGGGTTCTAGAGTCTTGAGAAGTTTGGAGATGCCTCTTGAGAGAATCCAGCTGTGTCAGCAGGATCCTCGGCTAGATACAGGCCCTCGCTGTCTACCTTGCCCAAAGACATTGGCAGAGAACTGAACTGAATACCATTTGCGGAGGTGTTAGCTCCATCTGAAGGCATGGAGCATCTCAGTTTACACTGAACAACTAGCTGTTACTGCTTTGAGAGCAGGGAGGACATCTGCTTGTTCCCCTAGATCCTATGATACAGGTGCATTAAAAATTGATTGTTGGATATCGATTTTTCTTTGTTATTTTTAGTCTATAGATGCTTCTAGTAATTGTATGGCCCACCATTCTGTTGTTGCCCTGGAAGCATGAATTAAGGTTTATGTTTCTTCTTTTTCTACTGCTGCTGCCTTGCCTCATAAATACTGCATGCATAGAACAAAAGGAAGGGTGTGGTATGCTCTTTCCCATCTTAGGTTGTCCCTGTCTCATACAGTGTTACCCAGATGTCTAGAGCTAGAAGAAGATTCTCTTCTGTGTTGATTCTCTGTTATGGGACAATGGTCTGTACCCTGTCAATTATATTTTAAATAAATACTGATTGGCCAATAGCCAGGCAAGAAGTAGAGGCAGGGCAATGAGAACAGGAGAATTCTGGGAAGAAGTCACAGTCTGCAGTGGTGATGCAGACACAGAGGAAGCAAGATGTGACTGTCTCGCCAAATAAGGTACCAAGTCATGTGGCTAACATAGACAAGAATAATAAGTTATGCGTTAATAAGAAAAGCCTGAGATAATGGACCAATTGGTTTATAACTAATGTAGACCTCTGTGATTCCTTTGGGACTGAACAACTGAAGGACGGGATGGGACAGAAACCTCTGTCAAAAATACTCTGCACCACAACATAGTCTCATTTTGTTGCTTTGAGAGCTGTGTGAGCCATCTTGTTCAGTAGCATCTTCCTGTGTCTCCAGAGAACAGTAGGCAACTCTTCTAAATATAGCATCCTTGGCTCAGGAAATCTGGCCAATGATATCATTGGGAGATTGTGCATAAGTATCTGGTCACCTAAGATAGCGTTAGACAGGGAGTTTTCACTGCTTCTGAAGTTGCCAAATATTTTTCTGTATTACTCTAAGTGAAAGTCTATGTCTTTGACTTTATAACCAATTATCAATTACACTCGACAATGGAATGGCCCAAACAGTTTTTCCCCAATTGTAAAACCTGGGTAAGACTTCTTTCCAAATGATTATTGAGTGTCTGCAACTCATTATTCATAAATTCTCCTATAGATTTCCTCTTCTACAGTTTGTCCTTTGACATTATTATCTTTTTAAACAAGAGTTTTATGCCACACACAGAAGTTAAGCTATTTAGCTGTAAGGAATGAGTAAGAGTAACTTCACTTTCTATTTTTAGGCAAATACAAGGCAAGATCATTATGATCAGAGAAATGTCAGGCTTGGAAAGACAAATATCAGATTTTCGTCTAACATGTAGACTCTTTGACAGTCATGCCAAAACCAGTCTTCGGCTTTTCTGAGTTCAAAAGTCTAAACAGAAGATTGTCATTTCTTTAAGACAGACACTATCTGAGTAGTAGCTAGGAGACATTCTGATCTCCATTCTTGCTATTTAAGACACTCATCCTAGACTTTCCTGATATTTACCCTGGACCCTCTTTTCCATTATTCTATCCCTCACGCTTCTCGGTGTTGTCTCTCATTTCTGACCCTGACATGATGACACCCGTAAGCTACATTTCAGAAACATCTCTCTGTTGTAGTATAGAGCGGCAGGCCGCTTCCTGCCACCCGGCCACCCACATGGCTAACTTATGCCCCGAAATAATTACACAGAAACTGTATTCTTTTAAACACTGCCTGGCCCATTAGTTTCAGTTTCTTATTGGCTAGCTCTTACATATCGATCTAACCCATTTCTATTAATCTGTGTAGTCCACGAGCTTGCTTACCAGGAATGATCTTAACCTGCTTCTGCCTGGAGTAAGAGAATCATGGCGACTCCTTGACTCAGCTTCTTTCTCCCAGTATTCTGTTCTGTCTACTCCTCCCACCTATGTTTTAACCTATGAGGCCAAGCAGTTTCTTTATTACTTAACCAATGACCTTCCTCCATCAATCTTCCTTTAGTCTTGGGCCTCAGGGCTACTGCCTAGTACCAGCAGATCCAGAAGCTACCCTTCCTAAGATTTACCCACAAAGAAAAAAATATATATATTCCTTTCTCTCACTTCCCTACTCTCAAGATTATTTCCTAAGTGTTGGCATGTGCCAGTCCTATAAAATATGCACATGTAAGTAAGGGAGCTGGCTTACCCAACTCAAGGCCAACACTTCCATGGTCATGAATTGGCTCTTTGTGGAGGGACACAGCCTTCAGTTCCAAGGGGCTGGACTCACTACTATACAGGACTTGCTTCCCAAAGCTTTGGGACTGGGACACAAACAGCCCTTTCCTCCCAAACTCTGTTTCTATTAGGACTGATCACTTTCCTACAGCCAGGAAAGAAAATGCAGCCCACTGCCCTATACTCCAGCCCGTGTAGAAAGGATTTTGAGCTTCCTGTCAAGGCCAGCATCACAGAAGAACTTACACGAAGTTGGCATTTTCCCTCCTCACTTCAAGGTAAAAACTCAGAGTCATACCAATTGTGACACACAGGACAAATTCAGAGAAGTCCCAAAGTTCTGCGCAGTGATGTTTTAAAAATTCTCACAAGAGATAGAATGAAAAATCAAAATATCCAGCCACTGTGGATGATTCTTCCTGGAACCACTCATCAAGCAGTCTTGGCAGCTGACAAGGCAGCATGCGAACATCTGGCTTACATGGCTTGCCATCGAAGTGTAATTCTTGAAGTTTTGCAGTGACTTCCACTGGGTACCTTCATCACACACCTCAAGTGCTACAAATGTGCACTCAACTGACTCCAAATGGCCATCGGTGACTCACTTGCTCCTCCAATGGTGGACTAGGCACATTGTGACTCTGAGTCACTTTTAACCGAGCAAGTGCCATTAGACAGAAACCTAAAGCTTTTTGTCAGGTGGAAGCACACTACTCTGTACCAGGGTAGGATAATGCTTCTGACTCATAGCAAAGCCAAGAGGTATTCTGAAGGAATGCTGTGTTCTGTTTTTCTGTTCCTGTGGTGTATTCATGCAGGTTTTAGCATTCTTTGACCCAGACATATTAATGACAGAAAGGATGGGGGGGTCTTTCTAGAATAGGCATTGGAAATTTGAGAGGAAAGGAATTCAATAGATGGGCAAAAGCAGACTCCAAATCGAAGTACGTTCTGAATAGTGAGGCCCTTGTTAAGTGTAGGGATCAAGTGTTTAATCCTAGTATAACATATTCCACCCATACAGCAATGTGTTCAGAGAATATGAGCTTTGGATCTTCATCAGGGTTGTTGCTGGAGCAAAGCTTCTGCAAATAATCATCACAACTCACAGAAAACATCTTCGAGCTTTCCGTTGTTGAGGAATATTATTTTAAGGTGTGTTGCTTTGTTTATGTTGCATTTGTTTAACTCTGTGAAGCTGTGATTCTTTGCCTGTCTAAAACACCTGATGGTCTAATAAGGCGCTGGACAGCCAATAGCGAGACAGAAGCAAGGCTAGGCAGGATTGGCAAGCAGAGAGTATAAATGGAAGGAGAAACAAGGAAGAGAGGTAGCAAGAGAACAAGGGGAAGAGCACATCAAGGGCCAGCTACAGAGCAATCTACAGAGGAAGAAGAACAATATACAGAGAAAGATAAAAGCCCAGAGGCAAAAGGTAGTTGGGATAATTTAAGAAAGGCTGGCAAGAAACAAGCCAAGCCAAGGCCAGGAATTCATAACTAAGAATAAGCCACTGCGTGAGATTTATTTGGGAGCTGAGTGATGGGCCCCCTGCAAGAAGACAAAAAGAGAAACATCGCACAACAATCAATATCTCCTCACTGCCCTGGATTTCACACTTTCAAAGCTCCAAGAGTCCTAACATTGTAACGGTAGCTCTGAGAACAGTGTCTAATCACTTTCCCCTCACCACCTCAGTGGACAGGTCATGTATATGCATGCTCCCCTGTTCTTCAGAGTTTCACACCCAGTCTTGAGGACTGCCAGGCATAAGTTTTGAGATATGAGTTGTGTCTTTGTACAAAACCATGCAGACTAAACCAAGTATCATTGCAAAACACTGACCTTCTGAATTAACATTTTCTAGGTATGTGATAGCAAAATTTTATTTTAAATTAAATCTTACCCCAGGACTCCAAGGCCCAATATCTAAACTAAGTCTCTGACTGCCTTCTTTGTATAATGTTATAAGTTCAAAATTTACAAATTTTACTAATTTTTCACAGCAACAGTGAAAGATCATGACAAAAGCACAACTTTGAAGTCAAGGTTATGACTGGCAATTGTATTTCTATACTACCCATACATTCCTGTAGACTTCTGGTCACAATGACGACAACAAGGGAAGTCACACAGAGTACTATAGATTTGGAAAATCTAACAGATTGCCTTGAAACCTCTAGATGTTCTGCAACATTTCATGATCTAAAATACAAGAAAATTTCTCTTCTAGGTTGAATACTATTGTAGTTGTCCTGGAGAAATGAAGAGATTCTGAAAAGACATTTGTTTGTTCCTTCCATTATTATACTATGGAGGAAAGGATTCCGGGGAATTGGAACTATCATGAGATTCATGCATGCTATAGAAGGAAAATGCTTGAGCCATGATGCTAACCAGACAGAGATCTGGTCTCCTAGAAAGAAATTCCAAGGATAAACCCAGTCAAGAAAAACAATGTCCAGGACAGACCTGAACCCAGAAGACAAGACAATGGTGTGCCAATCATGAATGGGACCACACACTAACCAGAACTGCTTAGTCACACATTTCTATTGCCACCATGTTGTTGTCCTCAAAATGGACCTCTTTATTTGCCCATTTTCCAAATGTAACCTTCTTGACTAAATTTCCTCCCTCTGTTTTCCACTAATGTATTACTTGTCTCTTTTATTGGTCTATTGAGAAACTTATTTTACAGTGCTACCAGGGCCCAGTCTTTAACCAAAATTCTGCTAACGTTATAAGCATAAAAATTAAACAAAAATCACCTACAATAGCTCAACTAAATGTCTACACTAAGACATAATCATGCCACCTCTACTAAATATTTGTATGTTATTACACGATTGATGACTATTCAGAAACCATACCACAGACAGATATCTAGGCATTTCTCAGCACTTGCAGTGGCTTGTGGATGAGACCCTTTTACTTTCTTGTCTATGAATATATAAGTATATATGTACACACCTGAAGTTATGAAGAAGTACTAAAATTTCCCTAACCATGTACTTCCTAAAAGAGCTCACACTTGTATGCAGGGATGCTGTAAGAATTACCATGAACTGGGTAGCTTAAACAAATATGCAATTTCTTTAATGTTCACTTAAAACTTATCATCTCTAAAACTTAAATATGAGCACAAACACATGGAGAGCTTATTAACCACATGGCTATAAGGCAGAGGGTCTCATGCTCAACAAGTTCAACTTTTCCCAATTGGTTAGAAAATAATAAATGTAAACAATTAAAACTATACAAATTTCTGAAAAGCTTAGAGACTGTCTAAATTTGGGGAAAAAACAGGGTAAACCGCAAGTAACAGATGAATTAGAGGGTCAAAGAGAAGCAGTTTTCTTCCCCATAGGCATGACTGACTCAGTATGGCACTAGAGGTATGTGGGCCACCAGGAAAGTGCAAGCACCATCTGGTGTGCTGAGTGGAGCATATACCAGTGACATATCAGTGAAGTAGGCTCGGCATGGCTCACTGGGTCAGACCCCCATTGCTGTTGGCAGATCTCACTAGGACCCGGGTTTCAAACTTGTATTTCTCTGAATAAGTTTGTAATCTATGAATACATATGAGGAAATGCTTATCCTTAAGATAGAAGAAAGCACTATTTGGTCCAGAATTTCAATCCAGTCCCAATCGGCAATTCATTATTCTCTGATTCAATGGAAATCAAGAAGACTACATTTGGAAGGCTCTCATGTGAGTGGAACATATTCAGTTTGCGCATCTATACATTCCTTCTTTCTGCTGCCACAGATCAATTCTTTCTTGAGCTATCTTTAGTAAAGACATGTATTTTCATACTTGAGGGTTTTTTTTTAATTTAAAATTGGATTTAAAACGGCAGTTTGAGAAGCCTGAAATTCATAAAGGATTGGAATGATCAGGAGACCCATTTGTCTTAGCTGTTGTGAAAAATATATGTGATGTGCTAGAGTTGAAGACCTAAGCAGAGATGCATGGTCCATGAAATAAGCCGGCCTCTTAGCAACGCAGGTGGTATTTTGCTGTAGGCAAAAATCCTTTATGATGGAAAGTTCAGAAACCACTTGGTGCCCTGTCCTTGTAAAATGTGCACTGGTTTTCTGTTTTGTTTTGTTTTGTTTTTCAAAATAAACACTTATTTTGATAAGAGGGATCAGCATTTCAAAACACAAATTTTGTGCAGCCATTCAGTCTGTAACATGTAGACTTGAATATAAACACACACATGCAGATTTTTTTAAAGCAAATGATGACAAGCTAGGTATTTCAGGGATTATAAAGATTTATAACACCAACCTTTTGCTCGTTTCCTTTAGGACTCTGCTAGTTCTTAACATGTGTAAAGTTGATGTGGGTTTTACCCTAACTCCATAATCCTTACCCCACTTGCTTTTGACAACATGAGGCATCGTTTTATTCACAGCTTTTAAATCACTAAATGTCTTAGCTCTCCCAAGAGAAATAACTGCTGTTGCTTGAATGTTTTCTCAAGGAATTCAATTCCTTTACAACTTGCAATGTCACAGAAACCAGATAAATGGAGCCCTGCCCCCAATTTGGAGGGATTGACTTGGCCACAGACATCTATCCTTGGCCAACTCACCATGACTATAAAGGGACTAAATCCTGGTCCACATTCACAGATCTAGACAAATGTGCAGGGGTGCTGGGTAAAGAGTAAGCCTCATCCTCTGCTGAGACCGGTGATTTCTATCCTGGTTCTTAGATACTCCCTTTACACAAGCCCCCTGGAAATCTGATGAAAAATAATCAACCTCTAGCAAGAGATTCTTTCTGTTTTTAGTTATGCCTGATTGAGCCACAAATTAACTCAGAAATATCCAAGACAGCTAGGCCAAGTACCCTCAGGGATCTATAGGCAACTGCAGTTCCTAAGCGCAGTAAGGAACACCCCACACCTTCAAATGATGAAAATTCACGGTGTGCTAGAGACTACTAAGGGGGAACATGAGTTCACTCTTTCTTCTCAGGCAGGAGGATAGCTTTGGAGCAGAATAAAAATAATAATAAAAAGGATTAGAGGAATAAAGAAGGAAGAAAAGGGAGGGGGCAGTGGAGCTGAATACAAACATAGCAACAAATTTCTTACAGAATTCATAATTCATTCCAAACCCAATTTTATCAGTCTTATTTTTGAGCAAAGAGTTCAGAATCTAGCATCAAGTCAACTCCTTCCCTGTAAGCAAAGTCAAACTAACAAAGCAAAAATAATCCTAATGTCTGGCAGATAATTAAGAAAAAGTAACTAGAGGGGCTGGAGAGATGGCTCAGAGGTTAAGAGCACTGACTGCTCTTCCAGAGGTCCTGAGTTCGATTCCCAGCAACCACATGGTGGCTCACAACCATCTGTAAGGAGATCTGGTGCCCTCTTCTGGCCTGCAGGCATGGAGGCTGAACACCGTATACATAATAAATAAATAAATCTTAAAAAAAAAAAGAAAAAGTAACTAGATAACAGGTTCTTGGGAAACACTGTCAAAAGGTACCAACAACAACAACAGAAACCATTTAATCTCTATGACTTGCAGGTCAACCTATGTGTCTCAATTCAAAGGACTTGATTCTTCCTCTTCAGTGCATATCCTCCCTCCACAGGCTTCTTTTGCCCTTGACTCTCAAGAGCTCACTTAAGAGTTATCAGGATCTCCATCTTTAATTGGCTTTCTCATTGTCAAGAGAGAGCTAGGGCAAGAGTGGCACCATATTTTCCTATTTCGAAAGGGGCACCATCCTAAGAGTCAAAACATCTAGCTCTGTCACAGATTTGAGAAGCCTTGGAAAAATTTGATGATTCCTTTACTATGATGTTTTCCATTCCATTCTGCTAAGTTTCACATTTGAGATATGTCAAAGCAAATTGCTAGTTAATTGTGTCACTGGGTATTTTGGAAAACAGGTAAGATGATGAAATACGCAGAACATTTCAAGCTAATTAACTGAGCCAAATATCACATGGATATATGTCAAATAGTTTGGCTAATAGTAAGTAAGCTCTTTTTTTTTTCCTAGAAGCTTCCTTTATCTTCTGACCTGTGATGCTTCCTTCATTTATATTGCATTGTATTTAGTGTGTTAGGCCTAGGGGTGAGATTCCAAGACACATTTGTGAATGTGAAACTCAATCAGTTGCATATAAATATAAATGTCAGTGTGGAGAGTAATTACAATATATTCATAGAAATATTATCTCATGGGTTCAGCAATGAGCCGATCCCTTTAAAGTATAATTTCTTCTATTATTATCTACCTACCATTATATATTAAATTAATAATAGGGGGGAATTCCTCCTCCATGTATTCCAAATATGATTTAAACTTGAAAGAAATAAAAAAATGTGAACTCAACTCAATTTGGAAGCAAATAAAGACTTAGAATATTTGTTGGTCGTCATAATGAGATCAAATGTCGCTTTCCTGTCCCTTGCTTGCTGCCCATGCTGTCAGACTTAAGCAGTCATCAGGGAGGACAGGGGCACAGAGACACACAAGAAAGGACACAAACCACAGTAGGCCATATATACATATACACGTGTGTGTGTGTGTGTGTGTGTGTGTGTGTGTGTGTGTGTGTGTGTGTATCTGGGCCAGTCCTCTCTGAAATGTATTCTTTCTACCAGTCATGCTTCCTTCTTTCATTGGTCCCCCTTGTCAGTGAAGACATTTGTGGTTCCCAGGGCAGCAGCACAGCTCCGACTCTAATTAATGCATCCCTGGAGAAAGAGAGCACCTTTCACACTGACTGACATTTCAATGAGCCAGGCAAGTGTCCTCAACATCGAACATTCAAATCATGGATAAATGTCTACATTTGCATAGCAAAGACTGTCGGTAAAGTCCAGGCTAGGATGGGCCAGACTCAACATGCATTCCATTGTCTTCTAAGTTCATTGACTTAAAACTACAAAGGGAACAGTTAT
>NC_022019.1:19757246-19762651 GCF_000317375.1 Microtus ochrogaster | reverse complement strand
ACACACACACACACACACACACACAGACACGTTTGCATGCACACGTATATAGACATACGTATAGAATGTTGCCTAAGATGTTAGAAATAGTTAGGCTCTTTATGTTGAACCCACAGGCTGTTCAAGCATTGATATAAGGAAACAGAAGATTTCTGTGTATTCTTGAAGTCAAATTGTGTCTGATAAGACCTAGGGAAATTCTTCACAAGCATCATGCTTTAGCCTGACTGGAAGGAACATTTTTCAAATGAAGAATATTAATAATCTGTACATGGTAAGAGTTACCATTTGAACATACTTGATTATGAGTATCTTGAGTTATGAATCCATAGACTCGGCCAAGGGACAGAACATTTCCCTCACCACCAAACATTCTCGCATGCCTCTCATAGTTGAAACCTTTTCATGACAACTCGCAGATTCTAATACAGTCTGTTCAGCTCTATGCAGCTTCATGGAACTAATGTTGGTAGCTTCGCCTTTTCTCTTTCAGTTGGCCCTTTCAGGCACTGAAGAATAGAAAGCTGTGGTTTCCAGGGCAACAGCCTTAAACCTGAAACGTGTGAGTTTTCTCATTCGACAAAATCCAAATATACCCTTTTATATAAGCTCACTGAATTTTGACATCTCACCTGAAAACCTATTTCCTGGCCCGAGATTGCCAAGATTTTTCTATTGACTATACTTAAAGTTTTTTACTTTTACATTTAAATCCTCTCTGTGGAATTAATTCTAGTGTATTACGTCAGGTGCGATTTACCTGTACATCTTTCTTCCCTGCACATGGCTAGTCAATTATATCTGTGTTGTTGTTTTGAAAAGGCATTGCTAATATGTTTGCTTTTGAGGTTATCTTATGGCTGAACCCTCAGATATATCTACTACTTGTCTCTTTTAGGAGACCAAACCTTATTTTGGAAAATAATATATAGAATGAATGAGTTAGCATAAATCTTTTCAACTTTGGAAGGTTTGGAAATAATTTACATAACTTTTGAAAAAACTGAGGTTATGCAATGGGTCTGTCACCATCCTTTGCTAATCCAGGTAATAAGAAAACGAACTGAAAGTACTTTGATTAGTGATTATACACATATACACTCCATCCTGGCCACGATGCACCATTGGGTTGCAATTAGTAGAATTCAGTAGAATTCCAACATCTCATCAGTGAGAAGTAACAAAGCTCACTGTTACTATGTTCTTAATTAGAGAAGGAAATAAAGAAATGTCACATAGATTTAGCTACTAAAATAAGCCATCCAATAAGTTAATATGCATATGTATATAACTTATATAGTTCCTATGAAAGAAGTATGAAAAATATTGAAATAGCTTCTTCTTTCTTGCCTCTCTCTTTCTTTAACTTCCCAAATAGATTAAGGAGAATTTTGTTTTAAGCCTGTATAAAACAGAAAGAGGTAAGACGGAACTGTCCATTCACTTTGTACCAATCAAAGGTTGCAAAGCCCCCCATCTAATTGCCCTACAGGATTTACTTTCATTGCCAAGCAGCAATGATCATTTACAATGTGCTCATGTTTTATATATCATTCAAATCATCTCCCTGAGAAGATTTTTCCAGAATCCCGTCAACAATAACATCTCCCAAAATACATGCTTCATGCAATAAATCTGACCAAGAACTTCCGGCTGGAAGCCCACAGATCCTAGAGGTGAACCTATTTCAACTATTCTTGTTATTGGTGAACCTACAGCAAATATTCTTCTCAAACTGCCTTCTAAATAGGTATCTTCATATCCAAAAACTACTACAGCTCTCCATCTTCATTAGGAAGTTTATTTGGAAGTGAACAGATGGCTATTGATGTACAACTGACCAATGTGCAGGTAATGAATACCTGGAGAATGCTTAGCCACAAATGAGAACTTCTCTATCCCAGGCCCCTCCAAGCTCAGGGAGCATTGTAGATGTGGATCAGAACACTTGTAAGAGCCAGAGGTCAGGGAGGACTGGGGAAAATGATGTCTTATAGACATGAAAATGTCACTGAGCTCATGAACTTATGGCTGCTGAGGCTGCCTGTAGAAAACACGCAGAAGATCAAGCCAGCCTGCTTTCCTGCATGAATGGGAACAGATTCATGAGCAACTCCCCATCCCTATTACCAAGGAGCTATTGACAATTGATATCTGCTAGGGAGAGAAACTCAGTTTTCGTTAGAGCTGTGGTCCCTGTTAAGTCAACCATGCTTCAGTGGATAGCCCCACCTACATGCATATATGGGAAGCCACTATTTGGACTCATTGAGTTATTTAAAAGGGGGAACATGAGGATGGGAGTGAGTGGTAGAGGGCAGATCTAGGTGGAACGGGGCCAAAATCAGGGGTAAGTGTGTTGCGGAAGGTCCTTCCACTCCTCCAGCCAATAGCCGCTGAGATACTTAAACAAAAGGGGGAGGTGTTGTAGGGAGGCTTTCCGCTCCTCCAGCCAGTGGAAGGCCCTCCCACATCATAAGTGTGATTAAAAAATACATCATAGGTACATAGGAAAGTCTCAAGGAATCAAAATAGTCTATTAAAAATAACAATGCCTCACTAATGTATGGCCTGATTTTCTTTATTTGTATAATGTTTGTACAATGTCATAATTCATGAATCAGTCTCTACATATCGACCTCCAGACTCAGACTCCATTTGATTTCCATATTCTAAAGTTCACAATTTATTTTCTAAAAGAAGTTTTAGGGTGAGTGCAAAGGTTAAAGAACAGTTTGTAAGAACTGGTTCTCCTTCACTAAGTTGGTCCCACAGATTCAACTCAGATCTGCAGGACTGGTAGCAACTGCCTGCACTCACTAAGCCATCTGACTGGCCCCTGCATTTCTCATTTGAATATCTCACTTCGATAAGTCTCAGGGGACCACTTTGACTTCTAGTGCTGTGTGTCACAGCACCTGGCACATAGCATTTGTCAACATGACACTTCTTCCCCCCACTAATCAAGTATACTAGAGTTTGAAGCTACTGGCTGATTTTTAAACTTACTGAATTAAGCTAAGGCTAGATATACTAAAAATAATATTTATATCTATATCTATCATCCATTCATTCATCTATCTGTCTGTCTGTCTGTCTGTCTGTCTATCTATCTATCTAGAGAGTTGTTGTTGTTTTTCGAGACAGGGTTTCTCTGTGTAGTTTTAGAGCCAATCCTCACTTTGTAGACCAAGCTAGTCTTGAACTCATAGAGATCTGCCTACCTCTGCCTCCTGAGTGCTGGGACTAAAGGTGTGCACCACCAGTATCTGATAAATATGTATTGTAATTAGATAGATAAATGATATATATATATATATATTGCATTTCACATTGCAAAATGATTGTAATTGAATTATCTTAGACCCACAAAGAGTGCTTGTGATGTGGGCTGCTGTAAAGCTCATCATTTGGGGGCCGGAACCTGTGGGTAGGATTTCAGTGACATGTGTAATGGATTTCTTCCAGTTCCTCTGCTGTCCTCTGTGAACACATGCAGGTTATGTGGAACACCTTATAAAACAGAAACAATAACAGTCCTGGTAGCCTAGCAACTTGTTGAAGATGTTATGTGATCATGCTGGGGAGTGCTTTCTGCTTTTAGATGGAGAAGGGCTTTAGAAAAACAAGCCATTACTGGCATATTTTCGCAATTGGAGCCGGATTCTCTTGCCTGACAGTTTCCACTAGTTCTATAATTCTCTGAAAACCATAAGCTACCCATGTCTGGAAATAATTTTTATAATGTATATACAACTTCAATTAATGAATTCTATGCTCTTCAACTACCAGTATTTCTTCAAAAAAAAAAAGAGGGGACCTACACTTCTCAATACAATTAAAACATTATCAATTTAGGAGAGCTAGAGAAATAGCACAGGAGTTAAGAGAACTGACTGTTCTTCCAGGGGACCCGAGTTTGAGTTCCATCATTCACACAGTGAAATGCCAGTTCCAGATGATCCAGCACCCTCCTCTGGACTCTGTGTGCACCAATCACATGCCTGGTACACAGACACACATACACACATAATACTTATATACACATAAAAAATTAATTTTAGTAAATAATGCCAAGGTAAAGCTTGTGATATGCTACAAACTCTTCTAAATGTCTTACACACAATTCCTCCAACATCAGTTTCCCTGGGGCAGTATCATCGTTCACATTGAGTAGATGAGAAAGACAATATTAGGAGAGGAAAAGAAAATCGAAGGTAATTCAGCAATTGTACTCACAAGCATAGACAATACAATCCAGGACCCAGAATATTAACCACCACCCAAACAGTTGACCACTTTGACATATACAGTCCAAGGGTCCAATGATGAAGACTGTACAAAGGAAATACACAAATAAAACCTCTTCCTCTTCAGTTTATGCCACCAGTAAGGAAACTTGTCCTGTGATTCTCAGCTGGAAGACTGGATGGCACATACACCGCCCACAAGGGAAAGGGGTAGAGGCCACAGCTGCAGTCTTCAAGGAAGGCCAGGAAGACCTACTTGCCCTAAGAAGTCTAGGTGGGAAAGACACAACACTCTCATCATTATCCAAAAGGGAAGGGTCACATGCTGCCTCCAATGCTGTTAATGATAATCTGATGCCTGCTTCCCTCACAGGCTCTACCTGGGGACTATGACCACCAGCATCTCTGACTCATCTCCGACTCAGACTATTTTTTAACAAGGAAACGAGGTGACAAGTACCTGTGTGTTCACAAGTCATTCCAGATTTAACTTGTGAAACTTTTAGATTCTTAAGCTAGTAAAGAGCGTGTCACAATGTTAAAGGATTTAGAATTTGGCAAAGATTTGGATACTCAGTTTTAGTGCATGGATAGCAAGGGCTTAGTAATGAAAATTAAGTTTAATGAAGTTTTGAAAGGAATCTTTGCTGTTGTTGTTAAAGATATCTTCCCAATCATCTTCAATGTTTCTTTTTTATTAGTAAGCTGAATGAGAGTGTATATACAGTATACATAGCTATCTTGTAGATTCAGAGATTCAAGCATTGTATGTAACATGAACAACAGCATCAGAAGCCAAAGATGTTGTAGATCTGGATTTAAATTAACAATAAATAACCAGGGTTGACTCACTTTCTCTGGTCCAGAATTTCCCAAGAGACAAATTACAGTACAATATGGAAACTACCTCTCTGAAATTCAGAACTATTTTCAAAGTATAGTATGTTTTATATGTATAGTATAGTCTTCCCCAGGAAAGAGCAAACCAACTGGTTATCCAATCCCAAACTCTCATCCCTGAAAGCATACATAGAACTAATATCAAATAGAGCTGCCTATATTTTGTATTTAGAAATATATAAGCATACACACACACGTATGTATATAAAAATGATTAATGAAAAGAAACCATGGATTTGAAAAAAAGCAAGGAGG
>NC_022019.1:19754787-19756801 GCF_000317375.1 Microtus ochrogaster | reverse complement strand
ACCCAGAAGTCAGAAGACCTTCGTTTGCTGCACTTTGAGATTCCTTTAATGTAGAATTGTTTCCTTTGTGTATAAGTTCTATATTTGTGTTTAAATCAGTCTATGTCACTATAAAATGCTATAAAATTTCAGTGATAAAATTAGCTTTCTTGATTTCAATTTCTCATGATCAACATATTTTTCCTGTTTATTTTTAATTATGGCCATCTAAATTCTCAAGAGATCTTGTTGTTTGGATTTAATTTAGAAGTTGTTGGCTCTTTCATATACAAATAAAACACCACTGAGAGTTTCATTATATGTGCTGTGAATACTGTATTTTTTCATAATTTGGGAAACATTATGTTTAAAATGGCATGAGTAGACCCTTGTTAATACATTGGAAGTAACTTTTAAAAAGACACTATAAACATGTACTTTGGAAACATGATTACTAATGTCACACATTATCAAAGATTCTAAAACTATCACCCAGTGAGCAAAAAAAAAATTGTGGGGTTTTTTGAGTTACCGTATAGTCTGACATATTATTGGTATTACCTTCCAATACATAAAATTCAGACTTTCAATTCAATATGTTACAGTAAATCTGCATGTAACAATGACATAGGCACAGACCCATACATAGAAAGACACGTCTAGATTAAAAAAAGAGGCACCTATCCTTGGTGAAGTCAAACTGTCAAAGGCTCAACTGGCTGTAATAGAACGCCAAGGTTTGGCTTCACTCTTCTATAGGAAAGAAAATGGAAAATGTTCCCCTATGTAGTGGAGATGCTGTAAGTGGAGGAAAACCGTGAGAGTAGAAGTTGTTGCTTATACATGGGGTGAGCATCACATTCTTCAGCTACAATGGCTTTCCATTTTGCATATCCATGCTCAGCTAGCAAAACTGAGCAGGAGAAACCCAAGAGCCTTAAAAACACGAAAGGGATTGTGTTCAGTGGTTATTTTTTTTTCCCTGTTATGTACCCAGTATAGCCTCAGGCAGAAGCCTCAAAGCTGTTATAAGACGTGGAATTTGTTTGGGGGCACAGAGGTCCAGCAATAAATATTTGCCTGTTTGTTTAATCTAGACACATCTTTTTATGTGTGCGTCTGTGCTTATGTCATTGTTAAGTGCTGATTTACTGCACCGCATTTATTGCTGGACTCTTGGGCCCCCAAATTAAATATCTGGAGACAGATATAAAACTGATACATGGAAATGGATAGAAACAGAGAAGCAGAAGGATAAAGATTTACAGTAGAGCTGGCATAGGAAAAAGATGCGGTAAATCAGAGAGAAGAACATGGAAAGGGGACAATAACGAGAAGATTGTTTTCAAAACAATGACAAAATACAATATACTAAGAAATTTTATAGAAGGAAATAGCAAAAACATAGCCAACTTTCTTTTTTATTTATTTTTCAAAGAATTTTTTAATCCAGTTTTTTCTCATTTTACATAGCTATCCCTGTTCCTACTCCCTCCCCTCCTCCCACCCTATACCTCTCTCCACCCATCCACTTCCTCCATCCACTTCTCAGAAAGGGAAGCTTTCCCATGGAGAGTCAACAAAGTCTGACACCCCCCACCACCACCACCAATATCTAGGCTGAGCAAGAAATCCTTCCAAAGAGAATGTGCTCCTAGATGCCAGTTCAAGCACTAGGGATAAATTCTGGTCCCACTGCCAGGCCAGTGGCCTCACAGACTTTCCAAGCCTCACAACTGTCCCTCACATTCAGTGAGCCTAGTTTGGTCCTATGCAGGTTCCCCACTATCAACTTTCAAACTGGGAATTGTTCAGTTGATAAACATTTTAAAGAGTACTTATACAAAGACATTTGGCCCATTTTATTTGCATGATTAAAAGGACACATGAAAGAAAAAGGGGAGATAAAATAGGAATTACAAATCAGTAAGTCTATCTCTGTCTCTATCTCCATCCATCACCAGATGAAGTTTCTATGGTGATATGCAAGATATTCGTCAGTATTGCTATAGGATAGGGTCATTTCAGGTTCCCT
>NC_022019.1:19749940-19753782 GCF_000317375.1 Microtus ochrogaster | reverse complement strand
ATATATAGTATTTGTAACAAAAATTTTGATACCTAAGATGAAATGAGATTGGAAAGGGGAGGGCATTGAGAGATAGCACCAAAAAACTTTCAACATAGGAAGACAAAATCTTATCAATATTTAACTATGCAAACATCTAAATCCAGTGGATTGCATTTTCTGTATATTCCCAAGGACAAGAAATGGAAAAGAAAGACTTACATTCATTATAAGAATTACTGCATAGAAGACTTCTCAGTAGGGCAGCATCTAGATGCTAACTGTACGTGGCCAGGGAAGGAAAAGTCAATGCTCTTTCAAAGAAAGAGGGGAACATAACATACTTGGCCCCCATAAGCACATAGGGAATGGAATTGTGGTTTTGTTGGAGGAAGTATGTCACTGTCGGGGTGGATTTGGGGGTCTCATGCATGCTCAAACCACACCCAGGGTCACAATTCACTTTTTATTGCCTGTGGATCAAGATGCAGGATTCTCAGCACCATGCCTGCCTGCAATGCCACCTTGTTTCCTGCCATGATGGTATTGAACTAAACCTCTCAAACTGTGAGCCACCCACAGAAATATTTTTCCTCTCTAAGAGTCTCTTCCCTGCCATAGAAAACCCTAACTAAGACAGGAACCCACAGCTGAAAATAAGAAGAACGGAAGGGCGAAAGTTCTATGACGAAAAGCAAGTCAAATGGAGTCCTGCTCAGACAGCTTCCTGGCAAGGGGTAGTATTAGTTTTAATTACCAAACTGACAGAACCTAGAATTGCCTGGAAGACTGTGGCATGTCTGTGGGTGATCATCTTGACTTTGTGAACTCAAGTGGAAAGACCAACCCATTGTGGTTTTGTCATTTCCTTGCTGGAACCCAATTATACATGCATGACATAACATAATGTATGGTATAACATAATGTATGATGGGGGCCAACTATGTTATGTTCCCCTATTTCTTTGAAAGAGCATTGACTTTTCCTTTCCTGGCCACACACAGTTAGCATCTAGATATTGCCCTACTGAGAAGTCTTCTATGAAGTATGATATAACATAATGTATGAGATAACATAATATATGAGATAATGAGGGAGCCAACCAGCAAAAGGCATTCATCTCCCCAGCTTCTTGAGTGAAAATGCAATGTGACTAGCTGCTTCAAACTCCTACTGTCTTGATTTCCCACCGTGATAGACTGTGACCTTGCCCTTGAACTGAGAGTTGGAGTAAACCCTTTTTCCCTGAAGTTTCTCTTGTCATGATATTTTATCACAACAGCAGAAAAAGAAACTAAGGCACAAAGAGATGGAGATGAGCAACCCAAACAAAAAAGGTGGCAGAGATGCAGAAAGACTGGTGGTCATATCTACAGGACTGGCTTATAGGTCTCCAAGGTGTCAAATACAGGTAGGTCCTACTGAGACAATGAATTCTCTGGCATGCTGGGTTGGTTGTGGAGAGAAATCTCCCACCAGCTCAGTGAGTTGTGGCTAATCCTCATCTTCATGTGGGATCTACTGTTTAAAAATTGAGCTCTCCTGGATTCCAACAAACGAGGAACAGCTAACTACAGGTCATAGAAACTAAATTCAATCACAGTTCTAGGGTGAGAGACAGACCTGAGAGACAACTGTGAAGAGCGGGAAGACTGACGTTGACAAACCAAGGAAGTGCAGGCTGTGGTACACTCATATTGGTCTCGGACACATCTGGTGATGATAGCCCTCTCATAGTGCACACTTGGTGCCTTCTTATAGACCTCATCTTCTGAGAATAAGTCTGGACTTTGATAACCACAAACCTGAGGACACGGGATAGATCAAACCTTGGAACTAACTATCTGTCACAAGGTACTCTAGTAGTTCAGTCGTACAGAGCCCAAGAACACAGCTCTAAAAACCAGATGACACCTATAGTCACATCCCTGCAGCAGGAATGCTATACTGGCTGGTTTTGTGGGTCAACTTGACACAAATTATAGTCAGAGAGGAAGGAGCCTCGGTTGAGAAAATGCCTTCATGAGATCCAGCTGTAGGGTATCTTCTCAAGTAGTGATTGATGGGAGAGTTCCAAGTCCATGGTGGGTGGTGCCATCCCTGGGCTGGTGGCCCTAGGTTCTTTAAGAAAGCAGGCTAAGCAAGTCAGGAGAAACAAGCCAGTAAGCAACACCCCTCCGTGGCCTCTGCATCAGCTCCTGTCTCCAGGTTCCTATCGTGTTTGGGTTCCTGCCCTGCCTTCCTTTGATGATGAACAGCAATGTTGAAGTATAAGCCAAGTAAACCCTTTCCTTCCCAACTTGCATGTTTGGTCAGGGTGTTTTGCCGCAGAAACAGAAACCCTAAAAGACCAATGCTTAGTGGATATTTAAAGTACTAACACAGGCCCAGATGTATAGATCTCAAAACTGTGGTTGCTTAATCTAATCCGAACCCACTTGGAAAATACCTCTGGGGTCAAACAGGGGTATGAATGGCGCAGTCTTAGGAAGGTAGGAGACTCTGCCCCACCAATAAGTCTATGTGTAGCCAGCAGAGGCCCCTAGCCACGCAGACAGGAGGCTAAGACAGCTGTAGTGAAGGTCTAAGATGTGGCTAGCCGAGGCTCCTTAGCAACACAAATCACAGCAAAGGCCCCAACTGTGCCTACCTATGTCCCAATTTTCAAACTCTGAAAAGAAACCAGCCCAATGCTGTTATAGTAAAGAGGATTGCCTCGAGATTGTAGGTGACCACAAAGGGACTCCCCAAACTTTCCAGTAAGAATGTATTCTTTTTTCATTTTTCTTACTTTTGTCCCTTGTGTTTTACCTTCTAACCTTTTACTGAACTTTTGGTAGTATTTTAACTTACCATATTAAACACACACACGCGCACACACGTATATACTCACATATACTCACTTTCTTAAGTTTAACTGTTTACACCTTGCCTTGTTGGGCAATTTTTCACCCACCATTCCACCCTTTTCTCCCTCTTTCTGCTACACTTTTTGCTAATCTTTGGATCATATTGATTTCTGGAATTCTTTATATTCTTATTCTTATTGGTCTTTTCAACATTTGTCTAATTTTGATTAGGACTTCCTCATTATTGAGAAAAGTGTCCTGTCCACTCTTCTTTTTCTATCATTTTATCCAAATTCAACCTTATTTCTCTGCTTTTCCCCCTTTACATAACTCCTTTATCAGCAGATAGGAAAACTATATCATTGACACAGCAACACCAAAATAAATAAATAAAAAACCTTTCATTAGTTGTAAAAGATATGGAAATAGATTATTTCCAGAATTATAGTGGAAAATAAAAATTAGCATAACTGATTAATCAAGAATAAAAATCAAGTGACAGACATATAAATACTAAAAAAAGATCACCACTCACAGATTTGCACTATGGATCTTAAACTACAAGAAACAATGGTTTGAAATATAAATAAACACTCGTGTACATATAAACAGCATTAATTGTATTCAGGGAATTATTTCATAATAAAAGACTAAGCTTAGAGAGGGTTGTTTAGGGAGGCAGGTAAGTTGGAAAGAAATTGTTGGGTATAATCAAGATACACTGTATAATGTATAAATTCTCTAATAATAAAACATAGTATTTTTTTTTAAAAAATGATAGTCATGGTGATGCCCATTTTTAATCCCAGCATTCAAAAGGCCAAGGCAGATGGTCCTCTGAGAGTTCAAGCCCAGCCTAGCCTACACAGTGAGCTTCAGGCTATCCAGAGTAATATAATCAGACTATCTCAAAAGAAGAAAAAAAAAGGATAGATTTTTTTTTTACCCTTAAGCAACAACAAACAACCTAGTAGTTTAATATTCAAATTCAGATTTATCTTTTTTCTTTATTTT
>NC_022019.1:19740216-19749174 GCF_000317375.1 Microtus ochrogaster | reverse complement strand
ATTGAAGGGCATCTAGGTTGTTTCCAGGTTCTGGCTATTACGAACAACGCTGCTATGAACATCGTAGAGCATATACTTTTGTTGTATGATAGGGCCTCTCTTGGGTATATTCCCAAGAGTGGTATTGCTTATCTTATATTGAAAAAAAACATTTATAAGCAAAATATCATATATTTCATTACAAAAAAAATGATAACCATTTCGAAATACAACACAGGAAAACATGTTACTGTTTGATGTTAAACATTAAAATACTTAAGCTCAGGAAAGATATCCAAAAATTAGATGATAAAGTGAAACTCCATAGTTAACTGGAAATTCAAACTGAGTACCTGGGATTTCACTAGCAATATTTATAACTTAAATGTTCACATAGTGAATCAAAGAATTTTTTAAGTATCAGTAAGTTAAACAATTTTTTAAATATTTATAACTTAAATTTCTACGAAATTTAAAAGAGCCCCAAATAACTTGAGTTTCCCAACAAAATGGCTAAGTCTGTTGGTGCTGTTTGAAATGTTCATTATTAGCACTGGAGTGACCCATGATGTTTTGTTTAATTGTTTTGGTAAGGCATTTTTTGTGGCACTGTAAGATGAATTTGCAAATGGTATTTAGAAGGCTGTCTTGCTTGTCTGTGTTATGAAATATCATAATCAGAAGATGAAAGATTAGGTGAAGTCATCTGTGAAATTCTTTCTATGGGGGAAGGCAGGCGGTTCAGCAGAGCTGCCCTGTCTATGGTAACTAACTGTTTTCTCTAAGTGGGCAGCTATTTCATAAACACACTGCCCATATTTCGTGGCGCTGCTTTAGAAAAGATCGTAAAGATTGTTCTTCTTGGAATGGTATCCTCAGGAGTAGGACCTAAGGAAGCTGGGCATTGTCGCAGCACACAGTCATGGAAATCAGTTGAACTCAGGATTGAACTAATGTCATAGATGATAAATTCATGTTAACCAAACCTATGAATAGACCAGCTAATAAACTATATACTTATTTACTGTATCTAAGGAGTCTCTACAGATGGAAGCAAACTGAAACATCATTTTAGTTGCATGGAAAATTTGCACTTCCAGGTAGACTATTAATAAAAACATATACTTGCTTATCCCAAGGTCAACAGCCATTCCTCCACATTAGCCCTCATTTTTGTTTGGTTCAGATCTGACTTCGCCACCAATGGTAGTCTCATACTTTACCGACTTCTCATGAGGTAACAGAAAGCGGGTTTCATGAAGTCTGAATGACGTCACATTCCACCCTCTGATATTTATCATCGGACACCCACGGTAGCTGTTCTACCGTTAGCTGTGCTCTATAGTAACCTGGGCATTTCCTTAAATCATTTACTCCTTTAACAAATAATTATTACACTTTCAGAAGCCTCCTGATGGAAACTCACTTTGTAGAACATTCCATGCTCTACAAGATTGGTTTTGGGTTCCACTCTTGCCTAAGCATAGGGTTAAAAACCTCAATGCTTACTGCAAGCTTTGAAATACAAAGCAAATGGTTGTTTGCCATTCTAGACATGGAAGAAGCAAGGTATTTGTTCTGTGTAGGCTTATGAATTTAAAATCCACTGCAGTCTTTAAAAGAGAGGAAAACCTACATAGAGCTATAATTCATATTTATCTCATCTCTTCCTTTTGACATCAGTTATTTCATTTTATATTTCATGTAAATATACCCCACATGTAAATTAAAGGATAAGTGAGGTTTTTTGATATAAAAATTTAAAATAATCTGTAATAAGTGAGTTTTTAAACAAATCCTATTAAAATACTGTTACTTTGAGAAGCTTGTATCTTGTTTTAGATGAGTCCATTAATATGAGCCTTGTTCATCTTTCTAAATACTTGTAAAATGCTTTTTATATGTATTACTTGCTTACCTGATAGCACTGCTTTCTCAAAAAAATAAGATCAGAGCTCTCTCACTTATGAGAAAAAGGAAAAATCCAGTGAAGACATTTTGTACCTTTTGAGGGCCAATTAGATTGAATAACTCTCTGGAAGTTAAAAGTCTTTGTGATTGTTTCCTAGTGTTTACTGTAGCTCAAAAGAAGTTCAGTTCACAGATGGAGCTTCCTGTCTGAGACCCATTGGGATTTTTGTTTCTTTTTGCAAGGATTGTCTCTCTGGATTTTTATTAGTAACATGCTGAACACCAAGAAAAGACACCTCACCCATTGTGGTTTGCTCGGATCATGTCATTTCTCAGGGTAACAAGAATGTAACATAGGTGACAGCAGATTCCTCGTTTCCATATTTTCTAAATGCCATAGTGATCTGAGAGACATGGGTGAGTTAGAGAAGTAGGAAGTACACCAGTGGGGTCCAGAATCCTGTAAATGAGGTTTGACTCTTATTTTACAGGTGTTTATCTGGTTGATAAGATGTACAGTAGAGATGGGCTGGGTATTGCAGGTTTTAGATAGACTTGACTACATCAGATGGTCCTCCGTAAGTTTCTCTCTGAAACTTGCAACTTAAGAATTTTTTTTTCTCTTGGAAGTGCTTTAAATGTTCACACTTCCCCAGAATTGAATAGAAACATTAAGACAGAAAGAAACAAAATGGAAATAATGAATGGGGTAAGAGTCACTGTGTTCTGGAGTCAAATGTAGGGCGTTTCACCTTTTCCTGCATACATCATCTTCAGCTTCCCGTTTGGATTCCTTTGGGAGCTTAGGTACTTTCAAAAATTCAAATATACACTGGCAATTTTCCATATGAATTTATTTTTAAGATGCTAAATATCGGAAAACTTTTAGACAAATGCAATCAATGTCTATGCTGTTATATCATGTATCAGTTACAGATAAGTTCTTTAGAAAAAAAAATTACAAGACACAGTGAAGGCCTTGATCTTTCGCACCAAGGAAACATGCATAAAATATAAGCATACAATATGGTTCTCATTATTTTCATTCAGATTTTCCTCTACTTCTTTTATAGCTATATAAACTTCACATGGAAGTGTAAAGGCAGCATTTTCTCATCCAATGTTGTGTCACTAAGTGTCGTGTGCTTTGTGTGGCATTTATTCTCACTGCCATGCCATGTCCTATCTTCTGAATACATTGTATTCATGTGTAACATTCTCCTCTAAGTGAATACACAGTTTATTTGTAAAGTTCACAGACACTAAAATTCTACGAATATTATTGGATCTGTCCCCCTGGCCTCATGCATCTGAGTGTTGCTAGAATGGATTTCTACAAGGAGGAATGTCAAGTTGCTGAGATCTGTCTGCAACTGAGCAAACATGACCATGTTGATCTTTGAAGTCACTGTAGCTTTCTTTTACTAGAAATATGATGGTTTTAGTTCCTGAACTAAATGATTCTCCTCATCATTTAGTGATCTAAGCATTATATTCCCATTATATCAATGTGAAGTGACTCTTGGTAAGGTTTTAAATGATGTTCTTTCAGTGATAAGTACATTATCACAGAGATCCCTGAAAGGACATCCGTTTATAGTATGACAGCTAAAGTTAGAAGGCAGAGTGTCATTTTGTGCAAACTGAGCTGAGAATGTACTTGTCAAAAAAACTGAGCCCCCATCCCCCAATCCTCTCCACATACCCACAAATGATCAGACAGCATGGGGAGCTTCTCCTTGAGCACTAAAACCACACTTTAAGCTGAAGGAACATTAAAGAAGTTCAGAGGTTCAGGGCTGAGCCTGTGTTGGCACCTGGATGTCATAAAGTCAGGGCATATTACCACAAAGTATGGCATTCAATTCTGACATCTTCAAGAAGGCTTCTGCCCTCTATGCAAATCTATTTTCTGCACATGTTAAGCAGAAAAAATACATTATTCACACGATATTCTCAGTACTTAACAAGGAACCTTAACCCAAAAATCAATCTTTAATAAATAAATAGGGATTATTAGTTTGTACCACTGGGATGGTATCCAGATCTCTGCCAGCAATAAATTCCATCACTTTCATCCACATTCTAGATAATAATAAAGAATATCTTCAGTTGACAAAATAAACTTACAAGCAAATCATATGGAAATCAAAATACGTATTTTAGAGCTATCTTCCTTCCCTCAAGTCATAACATGCACTTGGGGAGACCTACCCTTGAAGGACCTAAACATTTGTGTGAAATGTACAAAGAACACAGCAAAATGCATGGTGATATTACAGTTACGTTAGCCAGGTAAACCATTCCAAGATGTTTGCAGTGACTCATATTTGAAATCCTACCACTTAGAAAGCTGAGGCAGGACTAGTAGTCCAAGCTTTCAGCCAAACTGGGTTACCTAGTAATTTCAGCCCAGGACTGAGAGAGACCCTATCTCATAAGAATAAAGAAAAAGGAAATCATTCCAATGGAATTAAGAAAAGAAAGCTTTAGTGTTATATGCATTTCTTATTTTGTAAGCAAAGTCCATGCAACCCATCCATCCTTGGACTTGGTGGATCTATTTGTAGTCAGTTAGATTAACAGGTTATTTTGGAATCATCAAGTTCAGAATCCAGTTCCCTTCTCCAGCAACTGGTTCATAACCATCCAGGAAAAATAGATTATTAATGACTGATACTATTCTTGCCTAACAGAGATAATCAAGAAATGTATTACAAACTTGTGCAACTATTAATTGCTTTCATGGTACCCCTGCTTCCTACCTCAGAGAGAATGAATAAACACTGGACACTCATACAGCACTGTTGTACCTCCTTAAAGACTCCCCGGTACCATCACACGGCTCTCATTGTCAACGAAAAGCCTGGGTATTGCTCCCCTATTATTTGACCTTAGGCAGCATGATACAGAAGGCCCTCAAACCTATCAAAATGCACCCTTCCAGGACATTCATAGGGATAATCTGTCACTGTAATGACTAGCTTTAGGCAGCCAAGCATCCTTTTTACTACTTGGCCATTAGTCATTGTTTGACAGCCAGTCTGTGGTCTTCATTCAAAAAGAAAAGATTCTCAAGAAACCTTTCATTTTATAAGTGGTAAGCACAGTGAGTATTTGATAGAACAAGGGCACGGCACGGAAGGGTTGAATTCTCAGTCCTGCCTTTGGGTCTGGGAACTGGGGGGCCTTGTTGATGTCATTTAGCTTCTTTAGACTTTATCCGTATCTTTTTCCATTTCTGGGGAAACAACAAGTTTTACTTCAAAGGGGGCCTAGCAACATTAAATGAAATAAGATTTAAAAATGCTGAATACTACTTATAATTATATGATACAACTCAACTTATGTACCTGATTCAAAATGAGATGAGATAATGCAGGACAAATGGATACCTCTGTTAAATCTGCATTAGCCCCATTTAGATGGCTCATAATAACTAGGAAGTTAATATATATATGAAAAACTTTATTTTCCCAGTATTTCAGATTTGATCCTTGTAAGGACAGATGCAAAGTTCTGGGGAAGGGAGAAAAGCTAAGCTTTATTTTACAAACGTTTTATTTCAAGCACTGCTCCAGGTCTTTGCAGAACTGACTAAACTAAATGAGAATTGTTGCTACGAGTTTTACAAAGAGCTAAGGGCTCTAATTGAATGAATTTGTTAATCCCACTTGGTCAGTAAATAGGTCAAGCCCAGGTCTTATTGTCTTCAAAGGTCTTTGTGTTCCACTGCCTTTTGCAAAACACACTGAGTTGCTTCGGCTCTATTATTTACCAGTGATTAAACAAAGGGAACTGACTTTCTACTTAGCTCCAAACAGATATTGGTCTCTTCAACTGTTTGTCAACGCTGCAGTCACAGCCATTAGTGCTCTTTCTAGAGCAGAGTGTCTCCAGTTGCTTTCCATGGAAACACAGCCTCACAGATGCTTGACGCATAAAACATCAGTCATTATTTCCTTCCATGGAGATTCAAAGTAGTTTAACAAATTAAGGACACTGCGTAGTCCTAAGCCAAGGCTATTAGTTCAATTTTCTGAAGCTCAGAGTGTCCTCTGATAAGCAATTCCCTCCCTTCACCAGACACAGTTTAGAAAACACCCAAGGAAAACACATTCTGCTTTGGGAAGTATCCGTATATGGCCTTGTCTGGGACCACAACCTCAGACAAATCTTGTACTACTGTACTATTGTATAGGAGATAAAACTAGATCACACTGTAACCGAGTCTGTGTCACTGTCAAAGTGCAGCTGTTTCCCCCTTGATACGTAGCAAGCAGAGTTCAGCGCAAAGTTTGCCGTGTTCTCAACATACCAAGTGCTTTTGGGTCATGTTCTGGACCACATTGAGCCTTGGTTCCCTGAGGGAGGGGGTGCTAGAGTTGGGAGTAGGTGAGTTGTCCTAGAGGACAAAGATTTCTCCATCAATTCACTTAGGATTATTCCAAGAGAAATGTTGGAAATGTGAAAAAGTAAGGGTGGTCACTATTACATCACTTGAGCCTGCCATTTAGTTACCGTGAAATACAGGGCTTATGGAATTCTGGGATGTCTATGAGCTAATCTCATGTGTAACATGGTGTGTAAAGTCTACGGTCCTTTTTAAGAAGAAATAGTACAACATATTAGGTCTGGTGATAAAATTCCCTATATCTGTTCTAGCTTCTCCTACAATGGGGATAGTGTTTAATTTCTTATAAAATATCATTGAAGTGATATAGATTAATAAAAACTCAGGGTCAGAAATTGGAGTTTAATCTGAAGATCCAAAAAGCAAAACAGCCAGCCACTGGCTCTGACCTCAACCTCAGTTTGAAATGGTGATCCTGTCTCCAGGAATCTCAGAATGAGACTGTGTCTGAGAGCTGTCTTCCCCCATTTTATATGCCTCTCTAGGGCTGTGATTAAATGCATGTACCTCTGGAATAAAAGGCATGCACCACCCGATTTCTATGGCAACTAGGATGGCTATTGGGAATAAAGGTACACATCATTGTGGAATTAAAGATGCATGTTACCATAATCTGGTCTGTAAGGCTGACCAGCGGGACTGTTTTACTCTCAGATTTTCAGACAGTCTTTGCTTATTAATATGCAATTGAAATGCCACTACATTTCCCCTTTTTGTCTAAAATAAAGAAGCCTGTAACAAATATAAGAAAACTATATACAATAAGCACAATGACTATATACAATATATACAGGCAATAAATACATCAACAATGTCTAGTCTATTTGCATTTGACAAATTCAAAGAAAATATTTCATATCTATTCTACCTTGGTGAGTCCAAAGTCGTATACTTTCTATCATAATTTGCTTTCTGTGTCTGGAAAACTGTAACTATAGCTATCTAATCTTCAACTCCCTCAGAGACCCAAGAAGGAAATAATACTAACTGAAAAAAGCACAAAGTGCAAGCAGGCAACTCTAAAAAACTGTAAGTAATGACAGAAATAACTGTTTGTCTGGAAATGACTCCTAGAAATGACTTCATAAATATGACCAGAATGATGGCATTATCAATAGACATGCTAATACAGAAGGGGGAATCTCCCAGGGTTACAGCTATGGACAAAGAGCTATAGCCTGTATATGAATGACGGAAGAGGGAGGATTAGCCTCTCCCAAGGATGAGGCCCCTTATTGGTTATTCAAGACAAAGCAGTCAACTCTGAAACCATATACACACAAAAATGGACTCAGAGGGTTGTATTATATACATATTTGTCAATACATACATATTTATGAAATAATAATCAAAGAAAAGAAGGCCATCAATTTGAGAGGGGACAAAGACATAAGAGGGTCTGAGGGGAAGAAAAAGAAGCATGAACATGATCTAATTCTACTTTAATTAATAAATATAAAATTTTTAAAAGAATGAAAACTATATGAAAAAATACCATCTTTAAGATGCTAATCTCATAAAAGCCTCTTACTATTCTTTATTTAACACATACACACACACATATACACCCTTCAAGATAAACCTTCCCTTCTTTAAACAAGAGCAAATCCAGGGCACTGCAAATGTTTCTCCCAGCAAAACCATTCATTCCCCTTTAAAAAGCAGCAGCAGGAGTATCAGCCCACAGCCTCCCCAGCTGCATCGTTATCTGCTTTGTCATTATCCAGCAAGTGCATGTCACCAGAAACCTTCTGTCATAGGTTCTGGAGGGATTTGTGATTTAATCTGCACCTGTGCATATTTCAATAAAGCAATCAAACTCAAATTAGACAGTTCCCGGACTCAGATTGAACAGGTAGATGGCTCTTACATTGCGGAATACATTGCCACTCAGCAGTGGAACTTTCTTGAACAACTGTGCCCCCACTTAACCAATGTGCTGCAAATCACATGGCCAAAGAGCAGGATGTGAGAAAGAGAGATGCGTTGCAGTGCAGCCTGGTGATGTCTGCTTGACACTGGAAGAGAGGCAGCCATACTTCAATGAGCTGTGATTTCAAAGGACCTGAGTTCAAACTCCTATCTGAAACTGAGTAACCTGAAATGATTAGTTAACCTCCAAGACTTTGTATAAGAAAATTAGTCATAATAAAAAAAAAATGTATAGGCACATAGCCAAGTAGATTAGAACAGAAAGCCTAGAAATAAACCCATGTAGATATACAAGTAAGACCTGGTCTTTGAAAAGGGGACAATGGGGGGGGAAAATCTGTCTTTTCAATTGATCACACTGAAAAAATAAGCCAGCCATGTATAGAAAACTAAAAATGGACACAGATCTGACACCGTACATAGAAATTAACTCAAAAAAAATCACATGGCTATACGGAAAACACAAAACTATAAAACACTGAAGACAACACAGAAAACTTAAGTGACAGCAAGACTAACATTGAGTCTTACAAAATACCACAGGGTTATAATACTTTGCTAAAAGTAGATGTTTGCCCAATGAATTACATTATTGGGAGAATGGAAGGAAAATCATAGATCCAAAGAAAAAGTTTTAAAAAGTCTGATAAAAGAATTGCAGTCAACCATTTTAGATTACCCTGTTGAGAATTCTCTGTTTAGGTCTGTACTCCATTTTTTTT
>NC_022019.1:19737634-19739701 GCF_000317375.1 Microtus ochrogaster | reverse complement strand
AGGTGCGAGAGTTAGCTGAGAAAAGGGCTAGAGCTAAAGAGCCAAGCAGTGTTTAAATGAATACAGTGTCCGTGTAATTATTTTGGGTAAAGCTAGCATTGCGGGCAGCGGGGTGCTGGGGACGCAGCCCCGCCGCTCCAATTACTACACTGTGCCAATGTGTTCAAGTGTACTTTCTACTTTCTCTTCTATAAGATTTAATGTGGCTGGCTTTATGTTGAGGTATTTGATCTGTTTGGACTTGAGTTTTGTGCATGGTGATAGATATGGATCTACTTTTATTCTTCTACATGTTGGTATCTAGTTATGTCAGCACCACTTGTTAAATATGCTTTTTTTTCCATTTGATGGCTGAAAGGCACTGAAGGAAATGCTCAACATCCTTAGTCATCAGAGAAATGCAAATCAAATAACTCTGAGATTTCATCTTACACCTGTAAGAATGGTCAAGATCAAAAACACTGATTACAACTTATGCTGGAGAGGTTGTGGGGTAAATCAAACACTCCTGCATTGCTGGTGGGAATGCAAGCATGTATAGCCCCTTTGGATGTCAGTGTGGCATTTTCTCAGAAAACTAGAAAACAACCTTCCTTGAGACCCAGTAATACCACTTTTGGGTAATTATCCAAAGGATGCTGAATTGTGCCACAAGAACATGTGCTCAGTTGTGTTCATAGCAGCATTTTTGTCACAGCCAAAACCTGGAAACAATCTAAATGCCCCTTTACCGAAGAATGGATAAGGAAAATGCGGTACATTTACACAATGGAGTACTACACAGCAGAAAAAATAACAAGATCTTGAATTTTGCAGGCAAATAGATGGAGCTAGAAAACATCATTTTGAGTGAGGTAACCCAGACCCAGAAAGACAATTATCACATGTACTCACTTATAAGTGTTTTTTAAACATAAAGCAAAGAAAACAAGCCCATAAATCACAATCCCAGAGAACCTAGACAACAATGAGGACCCTTTAAACATAAAGCAAAGACTAGCCCACAAATCACAATCCCAGAGAACTTTGACAACAATGAGGACCCTAAGAGAGACATACATAGATCTAATCTACATGAGAAGTGGAAAAAGACAAGATCTCCTGAGTAAATTGGGAGCATGGGGACCATGGGAGAGGGTTGAAGGGGAGGGGAGAGGCAGAGAGGGGAGCAGAGAAAAATGTAGAGCTCAATAAAATAAAGAATTGCAGTCAAAATATAAAATTAGACACAATGTAATTTAAGTTGCAATGATAAATGTAATGAGATAACAATTGTAGAAGTTCTGATATAAAATGGAACTCAATGATGGTTTCATTAATTTAAAAACAAATGTATAAAGCCTATAGTATAGATACATGACTGCATGTAAATATCTATGTATAAATAATGGATTTCCCAAGCACATCACACTCAGCTCATGAAAAAGGCTTCCTGGTGATAATAATGTCCATGCCTGTTTCCTAGCTGTCCATCCATCTAGCCATCATTTCTTAGGGAAGGAAGCAGTCCAAGAGGATTCCCATTTCCCAACAAGCCTGATTCTTTGCCTGCTCCAAAACTGAAGTAATAATGAGTCACACTTTCTGAGAAAGAAGAAAATAGCAATCATATAAAGTACTGAGAAAAAGAACATTTAAAATTACACATAAAATCATATAGCAAACTGTTCTGTAACTTGTTACTCATGTGGCAGAAATTTGTTGGAAAAAATCAGACCAAGAATAAAAATATCAACTTCCAAAACTCCCAACACTTGCTGGTCACCATGTTCATAAGCAAAACATAGTCAAAGTACAAAATGTTTATATTCTAAATGATATAAATTAATCTTCATAATTTGTTTATAACATGTTTAACCTCTAAGCAGTAAGTTACAGGGAAATTTTTATTAATATCTCAGTTTTTTAGTAAGATGGATTTAGAAGACGCTATTGTTTCCCAACAATACAAGTGACCAAACTGCATCAATGGGCCCAGTGTATGCTAGAACAGATCTTACCAATCACAATCTAAATGTTAGTTTAGAGTACACACACACACACACACACACACACACACACACACAC
>NC_022019.1:19731980-19736844 GCF_000317375.1 Microtus ochrogaster | reverse complement strand
TTAACAATTCTTAAAACAAGAATAATTTTACCAAAGAAAACACTTATTTTACCTTAGAGTTAAAAAATAAAATTCAGAAAACCACCTAAACTAAAGCTTTGGACAAAATGCACATGGTACCCACAGAGGCTCTGTGGATTTGATTTGAAGGATGAGAAAACTCTGAACAGATCTGGTGACAGTAGGGCTAGGCCCCAAAGCAAGAGATGGCAGAAGAGAGCTCTGAAGGTCATCCTGGCAGGACAATGGATCAGGAGGCGAAGGACAGTAGGCAATGATAGGAAGTATGATATAGGGGTTATAGGAGCTAAAACAGAGGCCACTAAAAGAACAAAGAAAAGTTTCAGAGGAAGGAAGATCTAGTTAGAGGGCATAGCAGTTGGAATGCAAATGTCCCCAAGGTCTAAGGACCTGGCACTGTTAGGTGTGTCCTTCTTGGAGTAGGTGTGGTGTTGTTGGAGAAGGGTGTCCCTGGTGGTGAGCTGTGAGGTCTCAGATGCTGTGTAGTGCTCTTCCTGCTGTCTGCTGATCCAGATACAGAACTCTCAGCTACCTCTCCAGTGCCATGTCTGCCTGCATGCCACCACACATCTGCAGATCGTCACCATGATGATAATGGATTTACTTCTATTAAGCACCAATTAAAACTTCTTTATAAGAGCTTCCATGCTCATGGTGTCCCTTCACAACAATAGAAATCCCTCCTAAAACAAAGGTTCTGTTGGCAGTGTGCTCTTTCTTAAGCAACTCACTCAACGCATCCTTACATACAGTTCCGTGACATACACAGGTGATCTCTGATCTCTGTCCCTTTCTAACAATAGACTTAAGAACCATCAGCTACTGCAAGGAGTAACTGAATTTCCATTACTGTATCTAAGCAAAAAAAAAAAATGAATGTGATGGATGTGGCCTCAAGTAATAGAGGCTAGAACGTAAAGGGGTGAACTTTATATCAAGAATGCGTATCTTCTGATACTTTGTCCCAAATCACTTCTATATTCTGAATCACAGCTTTTATCCTTGGGGGGGGGGGAAATTCTCAGGTTTGAAAGCAGAATAGAAATAGATTTTCCTTTTAAAAACTCTGGTTAATATTCTGGGCCTCGGTCCTGGGTGGTTTTATTACTTTCTCTTACTACTATATTTCCTCCCAGTTGGTACTGTCCAGGAGAAATACTTTTAACTATGTCATCTTTTCTACCAAATGACTGTGGGAAGGGACTCTATCAGTGTGAGCAGCTTCTTGGCCAGCTTGGAGGTAAAGCATTCTCCTTCACTTGGCCACCCCCACACCACACAAAGTACATTCCATATGCTGAGGTGCAGGAACCTGTGGGCTACAGCTTGCACTGCAGACTTTTCAATGCAGTTGCATGTAACATTTTATTTACAGACATGAAAAGGCACTTAAAACCAAATTACGTAGGTGGGAATGGCATATCTCTAAGCAGATGTAGAGCAGTTAGGAAGAAATTCGGTGTGTATTAACAGAATCTCTTGGCATTACTGAAGAGACTCATTTCAGCATTTCCCAAGCAGTGCCTTTGGTTGTAACACTAGCCTGTGTTGGTCTGTGAGTATAGCACACACTTGCACGGCCCAAAGGAGAAGGTAGATGTGGTCCCTATGGGTTTGTTCTCCTTGCGACCTTATGGTCCTGATCATGTGATTAGTGACAAATGTTGCTCAGGAATAATCTGACAGACAAAATTCCTTTCTGGAAGGGTTTCTTGAGCTGTTCTTCATCCACTGTGGACAACTGTGGCTTTATATGATTGTATTATCCACAGACGACTCCAGCAATTTCTCGTGTTATATGCTCAAGAGAAGCATATTAGAAACCCCACTGACCCTGGGAAATTCTTAGTCGATCTCATATACTTTGTGAGCAGAGAGGAGCAGAATGGATAACAGAAATCCATGTCAGCGTTAATGCTCTTAACTACCTGCTAGGAGCTAGCCCAAACATAAATAAACCATTCATCAATACAGCAGGTTTCTAAGTCTCTTTCTCTTTCATGATAGAATCACTGATACATCCTAAAAGCAAAGAACCTACAGAGACCTAACAATATTTTTAATGAGAATGTTTCACACAAAGAAAAATTCTTATTCTACTTTGCAGTTAAAAAACACCTACTTTGAGAACTCCTGGGCTTAATAAAAAAACAATTTCTTTGAAACCCATGTTATTAACTTTAATATTGTATTAATGTGATTTTTAGTTTTCAATACACTTGGTACAACTGACAACGTTTCCAATAATAAAAACGCATATATTATTTAGTCCCAGCATGAAGGAGAGGTCTAACATGCTGTGTAAAGCATGAATTTTTTATATGCACCTTTCTCTTCCTAATGTAAACAATCATCCTAGCATTTTTAGAGCTACCAAGAGTCCACTCATATTTAGAAGCCCTCCTGGATTGGGGTACCAATTACCTTCTCATAATCTTCAACAACCACTAAAGAATTTAGAAATATTCTCATAGATAAGAATGAGAATGTTGAGTCCCTAAGGCCTGGCCTACCTGCTCTTTCCCCCAATTCTGCTGCATAAAAACAAACAAAACACACACACACACACACACACACACACAAAAGTAACATTTACTTGTTTCTTTTCAGTTGGTTTTTTTGTGTATTTATTTTTGGATTTGGTTTGGTTTTGGTTTTAGTTTTATTTAGTCCAATTAATGTTGCTCATAGGCACATGGGTGTATGGTCATCCACCATGCCAAGACAACCTACTAGTGGCTACTTCTTCAGAAAAAAGTGGTTCTTCCTCTAACAGTCTTCAGCTGCCAACATTGCCTCAGCTACAGGTAGAACCTCAGAAGTTCATCACCCAAGCTTACAGGACTTTAGCTGTCTGAATCTTCTGAGGGTCTTGTATTGGTGACCATAGTCATTGTGGGCTCAAATGTGCAACAACCAAGCCACATGCAGAAATGAGCATTTCATGACAATCTTGTTCACCGTCCAGTTTTGACATTTTCTGCTTCCTGAGTCTTGGTGGTGGTGTGGAGGGGGCAGTTGGAGGTGTTCTGCTACATTATTTTAGTTTTTTTGTGTGCTTGTTTTTGTTTTTCTCAGTCTGGGGCCCTCCTCTCTCCTCTGCCTTCCTCCTTTATCAAAGCCCACTCCCAGAAACCTGCCTGGCATAACTCATTTTGAATGAGCAGAATGACATTTCTGTCTTACCTTGTTTCCCACAAATCAGCTGCTCATGTTGCATATGGACAAAGAACCACCTGAGGAAGAGACTGACCCATAGGCCCCCAGCATCACTTTGCAGATTTACTTATATGGTTGTCAATATTAAGTGTTCGGAGAAGAAGACATGATGGTACCCATGAAACTTACTGATAAAACTAATCAATGTGGGGTTCCAGAGTTTCTGTGACCCCCCAGGTGTTCACCCACCTTTTTTATTTCTCTCTGATCTTAATGACTGTGGTCCAGCAATCTGGCTTTTTAGCAACCCCTCACTTTTCTAAATCTCTTCACTTTGTGTTCTTTAGTTAAGGGGCTCCTGCCTCTCATGCATTTCTAAATTCTATTTCTACCTTTCTGATTTTTCCAATTGCATTCCTCTGACGTTTCATATCCAAAGAGATGAATATACATACCGCTCCTGTCTGTTAACTCTACCACATAACACGAAAATAGTGAAACCATGTGGATAACCACATGATGATTGTCCCTATCCCCCTTACAGACAAGGAGGTCCAATGGGAGAGTAAGTGTTAGGTAAGGTCACATGAGAGACAATCAGTAGTCAGTGCCATTTTGCTTCATCTTTCTTGAGTTTCCAGTCGCCTTCTCCTTTGACTGGGCTTTCATGTGACTAGACAGAAAAGACTGGAGAATAAGAGATGATCAAGTCAAGGCAGCCATGTAGAGTCACGCGAAAGAGTCTTTCTAAGGAGATGGTTGCCTAGGTCAGGACAACCGCCTACTTGGACAATTTGCCACAGACAGTTTTATTTCAGGGATGGGGAACAGAAACAAACGGTGTGAACACTGTTTTCTAACTCAAGGGTGGGGGAGGGGAAGTCCATACAAGATCACCACCTCTCAGGATCTAGCTGCATCGCCAGAAGAGCATAGTAGAACAAATTCATGGTATTAGAATGCCAACATTCCAAAATGCTGGGAGGACAAAACCAATTCACTTCTTTGATGCAAATATTCTTACTGACTTTACAGGGAAGGTGAGATTTAAGACAAATAGCAAGGCATTTAACCAATTACCCAAAAGAGAAGTGGGGAAGCATTTCTCCTGGAACTGAACTCCAGGTCCTATACTCAAAACATGAAAATGTAGCATGCATTTTGGGAGGCGCCAACTGTGCAGTTGTTAAGTTAGACAGACAGGAGCCTTGCAGTAGATGAGGCCAGAACAAGGTTGAAAGAGAACTGTGAAATGAGTAGAATTCTGTGATGAGAAGTGTGAATTTGATTCCCTAAGTTACAGGGAACGAGTTATTCAAGGACACACCGTAGTATGCTCTGCATTTTGCTAACCAAAATCCTCCTCCCTTCATCATATTGCCATTATTAAGGTTTATGATTATTTTTGGCTGGGCTAGAACAATAGATCTCTAACTTGTGTCTTCACTTTGTGGTTCATCTCTTTTCTGTATTTCTTTTTTTTTTAATATTTTTTTTTATTAAGAAAGAAAAAAAAATTTCCGCCTCCTCCCAGCCTCCCATTCCTCCCACTCTCCCCCCCTCGCAACCTCCCCCCCTCCTAACCAGCTCCCCCTCCTAACCAGCTCCCCCTCCTCTCCCCCTCCCTCTCGAGTCTGAAGAGCAGTCAGGGTTCCCTGCCCTGTGGAAAGTCCGAAGTCCTCCC
>NC_022019.1:19729991-19731430 GCF_000317375.1 Microtus ochrogaster | reverse complement strand
TACTCTAATGTGTATATATTCCACACTTTCTTCATCCATTCTTCTAAACTCCAAGTAGAAACAATGATGCATTCACCTAGATGGCATCAATCATACATAGTCCATGACATCTATACACTCATCAGTTTTTCACAGGGTGTCTAGGGTACATGAAAGAGAGGTATATTCAGTCAGACAAGAAGGAAAACTAAGTTAATGAACCTGAAAGACTAGACATGAATAAAGGCTAAGTGCTTGAACTAACAATTTAAGGTCAAGATCAAGTTAACATGGAAAATTTTGGAACAAGCATGTGCATGAATCAAATAGAAGAAACAGTAGTTAGTGTCGAAAGCCAAGTTCAGTGTCTACTTTGACTTCTGTTCTTGTTCAACTTAAGTTTCCCAATATTTCATCCCCAGTGGAAAACTTGAGAATAAAGAGATGCTTGTTGCCTCCTGTGGGTGCCCCTACTGGTGACACCACTTCTCTAGAATTCCTGAAACCCCAAGCCCTTTCTCTTCAGATTTCCACTTAAGGCAGACAATGTAGTAGGAGAAGCCTGGGAGGGGGCACTCAGGCTCCTGCTGGGGGAAGAAAGAGAGGTCCTCTTTCAAAGCTGCAGAACTCAGCAAGCAGCTTTGCTTGGAGATTCCTTGTAAAGTGAGTGACAGATATATACATACATATATATGTGTGTGTTGGCTTCAGAGTATTAAGGGCAAAAGAAGGGCGGAGTCAGAGGAGATGTCAGCAGGATGTGGAGAAATGAGGTAACAAGCCATGATCCACATGGCAAAACATAAATAAGAAATATGGGTTAATTTAAACATAAGAGGTAGTAATAAGTCTGAGCTATTGCCCAATCATTTACAATTTATATTAAGTCTCCAACTCAGTTATTTGGGAAGTGGTTGCCGGTTATTTGGGAACAGGCAGTCAGGACAGAAAAACTCTCCCTACAATGCTTGGCCGCTGTGCTGAAGATTCTGACTTCAGCATCTGGTAACCTTCAAGATTTCTGTCTAATACTGGGGTCCGCTGTCCATCTGACACAACATCTTTGTAAGACCTTTATACTTCTGTCTGCGTAGGGAAAAGATCTCTCCTATACAGCCTGTAGTTTGATCTGAGTAGGTAATTCCATCAACCTGAAGACACATCAAGACTTAAAAATATTCTCTAGACCATCTGAAAAGAATGGAACAGTAAGAGTCGGAGTTATAAGGGAGTTGTATCAAGGACCCTTCCTGATCTTCATTCTCTGCATAAACTCTGGCTTTACTTTGTGTACTTTAGGAACCACATGTCTTTTACTGCTGAGTAATACTCTAACATGTATATATTCCATACTTTCTTCATCCGTTCTTCCATTGAAGGGCATCTAGGTTGTTTCCAGGTTCTGGTTATTACGAACAATGCTGCTATGAACATAGTTGAGCATATACTTTTGTTGTATG
>NC_022019.1:19719861-19729016 GCF_000317375.1 Microtus ochrogaster | reverse complement strand
AAAAAGGAACCACATGTCCATGAAACTGGGGTCTCCTCAGAAACGACAGAGGGGAACTGGGAGCTCAGAGTCCTGTGGAAGAGGAAAAGGAGCTGCACGCACAAGCTTGTTACCAAGCCTACAGCCCCAGTCCCTTGGCGAACTCTTTTATTTGCCACTGAAAATGGCAGGGCAGTAAAGGTTTTCTAAAGAAAAGAGGGATATGCGAGAGAACATAGGATTCCCATGAATTATTAAATCCTTGATCGACACTTTGCTCTCGTCAGTTCACCTTTAAATAAAGGCTGTAACATTTACAAACCATCATGTGATCTGCATGCACAGAACACTGTGTGCCTGCTTACAGCTGCAAATTACCTCGAGAGGGGAGAGAAGTCCCCTCTCACATTAAAATGCTCAGAAGCAATTAGCTACTGTGTATATAGGTGTAATCGAAGTAAAATCATAAAAGAAAATAAGAATGATGTTCAAATTAAGTCAGACGTCATTCTACCTAGAAGTAGAACTGTGTGTACATACACAAAAATATTTAGTAGACAAATTGTATGATAGCTAGACTCATAGTTTGTATATTACTTAAATGTGTAGTGTGAGAAATATCTTATTCTCAGGATCATAACAACCTACTAAAAAGAGGGTATGATTGAGATAAATTTTACGTCACTCTTATGCTAATCACCAGACAAAAATCTGATTAACCAGTAACCCTTTGGTCTATCAAATTAAATATCTGCCGTCTTTAACTTGCATGTTCTTTTTATGTAGTACGCATTTTTGTCTGTAACTCCAAGATCTGTGCAGCAGAGGAAATCCTGCTAAATCCATCTGACTGGAGCCTTGATCCGTTCCACAACTGCTCATATTACCTGAAAGACAGAGAGGGCCCCAGGCTGCCTGCTAAAATCCATCACCTGCTTCAATGCTAAGCTGCCATCACTGTTTCCGAATCTTGTCTGATGCCAGTGTCCCCACAGGCCTGAGGCTGAGCTTTGTGGGAATACTTAAATCATTCTGCTTTGCATGAAAAACACATAGATTGTCTTCAGACATGCAGCTGCATATGTTAGTACAAACTGGACATTGAAACTTCCCAGATTAGTGCACCAAGTTTAGAACCCCTTACCTAGTATATTTCAGGGGCTGTAGAAATTGTTTCATATTTGGGGTCATGTGTTACTATCTCATCCTCTACCCTAGCCTCCCATTTAACTGATATTTTAAATTTTATTATTTTCTTTTTTGCTGACATACGACAAACGCATTGCACGGGGACATTTTCATACATATGCACTTTTATGGTTTGTCCTTATTCCTTGTTCTGCTACTACCCCCCCATCTCCCCTCTCACCTCTTGCTTGTCTCTTTCCTTCCTCCAATAGTTTTCCACTCGGCTTGCAAGACATAAAGATTCGCCTTTAGAATTCCACCTTCCCTCTCAAAGCCCCCTTTCAATTTTCATATTCTACGTCCATGTGTAGACATATTTGCAAGCGTGTCCTTCTGAGTCTGACTCTTTTCACTTAGCCTAATGGCTCCAGTTCTGTCCATTTTTCTGCAAATGTCATCTCAATTTTCAGAGCTGAACAAATAATTTTATACCTATAAACCACATGTCCCAGGTCACACCTTCTTCAGCAGCATCTACAGAGCAATACACAAGGCTATAATACTTGCTATGCAGTCGTTTGAGTTAGAATGGCCACATAGGCTCATATATTTGAATGCTTGGGCCTCAGTGAGTGGCACTACTTAGAAGAGATTAGGAGGTGTGGCCTTGTTGGAGGAAGTGTGTCACACAGGAGGGGCTCTGAGGTTCCCAAAGCCCAAGTCAGTCTCAGTCTCTCTCTCTCTCTCTCTCTCTCTCTCTCTCTCTCTCTCTCTCTCTCTCTCTCCTTGCTGCCTATAGATCCACATGCAGAAGTTCTGACTTCTAGCTGCCTGAAACTGTAAGCCACCCCAATGCTTTCTTTTATATCAGTTTCTCTGGTCATGACATCTCTTCAGAGCAAGAGAACACTGACCAAGATGTGCTACTCGATCCAAATATAGCCACTAGGGCTCAACAAGGTCCTGGACTTCAACCAAACAAACAGGATACCTGCCTTATGGTGTTTACAGTCGGCTTGGGAGACAGGCACTGAATAAACCTGCAAATGTCAATGTGATTGCAGTCTTAAATGAAAGGAAGGAACAGGAAATGACTCTAAGTGGTAATTGGGGAGGCGTCACCTTACAAGGAGTCCTCAGAGAAAACCTCTCATTACTCACGCGGAAGATGCTCAAAGGATGAGCAAGAGCTGTTACAGTGAGGCAAGAGCACTTCCCACACAAAATTAGAGACTGGGGAAGCACAGATAATACACAGGCACTGAAAGTCAGTCGGACGCTGAGAGAATGGCGCTGGAGACAGGAGACCTGAGGGAAACCTGAGCTTGAGCCCTGTCTGCCAAGGAGACAGGGCACCCGACAATGTTACTTCCGCTTCCTTGTAGAGAATGAGAGCACTAGAGGAACGGAGACCATGCTGAACTACTATGTCAACCCACACTCCCGGCACCGTACATGAGGAACAGTGGGGGCGGGGGAACTGACTGAGCTTCAGAGTACCACTCACGCGGAGGATCCAAGTTCGGTCTCACCGAGTGCCTCATAAACACCTGTAACCCCAGCTCCAGGAGCTCTGGCACTTCCGGCCTCTGCGGGGACAGACACATAATTCAAACAATAAAAGTTTTGAAAGAAAAGTGGACAGGTTGTAGGGCATATTTTGAAGGAAGAAATGTCAAGAATATGCTGATGAAATAAGTCTGTGACAAAGGAGAAGGAAGAAAGAAAACTGCGTCTTGAGAGTCCAGCTTCCCAAGGGCCTGAGAAGATAAGCCAGTCAGCACAAGGAAAAAGTATGAAGCCTGGCACAACGGCTTCCAAGACTTGTTTACTTTAATGGAATTTACTAGTAAATATGGATTTATATTCCTCATAACAGGAATCTCAAGGATTAACAATGCAACTTTCGCAGATTGCCATGTCATCCCGATTTAGTAAGGACTCAGGGAGTCAGTGGTAGGTTCCAGAAAGGACGGTGCCAAGGACCAGGAAAAGCCAAACGGGATGCTTCATTTCTTTGCTAACATTGTCTTTGCTGGATCACTTTGCAGTGCTAAGAAACAGAAAATGAATTTAGTTAACATCATATTCAAAAGTCCCAGGTGCCTGAGACACAGGAGAGTCTATCCAAGGATGTCCATAGCCCAGACAAGTGGTCACATGTGTCCTTGGTGCTTTATCCTTCTGTCCTGCTTGTTACAAGGTAGGTGGACTATCAGATGAATGGTAGAACAGCAGCCCTGGAAGCTAGAACACAATAAAGCTATAGTCTTAGTGCCCTGCAGGAGAATTGTTTAAAATTAGAATTATGTCCCATGAAATAAGGTGTGAAAGGCAATAAGCTATTTTCATTCAAGAAATGTCTTACAAATTGTTCTTCTGCAGATTCTTTGTTAAAAGATTACAAGAAGTTCTATAAAAGAAGCCGGAAGAAAGAAGAAGGAAAACCAGAAAACAGGTGCTTTATAGGAGGGAAAAAAGAGGGAAAGGGATCGTAGAAGGTGTATTTAAGGGGCTGGAAAGATGGCTCAGCAGTTAAGGACAGTGGCTACTCTTCCAGAGGTCCTGAGTTCAATTCCCAGCAACCACATGGTGGCTCATAACCATCAGTAGTAATAACTGGTACCCTCCTCTGGAGTACAGGCATATATGCAGGCAGATTACTGTATACATAATAAATAAATTTTTTAACTTCATCTAAAGGTGTATATATATATGTATATATATGCATCTGTACATATGCTTATAGATTTATACACATAAGCTTCTAATGTATATATACACCTCTCTACATATGTATATGTGTATATATGTGTTATATATACTATATATATACACACACACACACACCCTAGAGCAAGTCAATATCAATCAATATAAAAAATTAAAACTGGCAGATTTCCTGGCAGATTTGATTTTTTTCAAAAGGGGTTTTCCATCTCTGATGAACAATCAGTGAGAAATGAGGCAGTTGCTGAAACATTGCCAAAAATTCATTGTGACATAAATCACAGTGATCCACGCAGCGCGACTGTGAAAGCTGCAACTGTTTGTCACCGGAGGAGGGAAAGGAGAGATCAAAGAGTGCATGGAACAATTAAGTCTGCATCTCCCTGTCTCAGGAAATAGTTCCTGCTCAGCATGTATCTGACTGCAAAATCTCAACATATAAAAATTTATACACATGTGAGTTTCATTTGTATAAATAAAACACATACACCCTGACATTTAAATCGAAAATTTAGCAGTATAATGATAATTAACAGAGAAAGCACACAGAGAAAGTAAATGGTTTTCTTCTGAGAAGCAAATAACAGAGAATTCAGAGAGTAGAATGGGCACATTGTTGTGTATTGTATTGTGTGGTCCGATTGAACTCCTGTGTGAACCTGGAAAACAAAGCTATACTCATCGGCTATATCTATTCCCTTCAGGAAGTGATTGCTGAAGATGCCGAAAATAAGCAGTTGTTTTAAAATCTCTCTAATGTGATTTCTAAGGCAAATGGTATACTGATTAAATATATATAAATGAATGTATCTGTAAAGACATTCCATCCCACTCTGTGGAACTCTCATAAACTGACAATATGATAACTATGAGATATCAGTACTGTCTAAGGAAACCGTTCATCCACCAGCTTCTCTCAGACTCCATTATTCAGGAAAATTAGAAATGTAATTATAAGAAGCTTGTATCTGAGGACTGGGGACATCTTAGCAACAAAGATGTTGTCAGCAAGGAAGCTGATTGTCAGGGACCTCAGAGAGCAGAGGAGACATCAGGGGCTTCAGAGACCACTTAAATCCAGATGTAAAGACCTGGAGGAAAAAGCTACAGTAATACCTGGATGCTTGTATTTTCAAATACGTTATCAAGAAGCCAACAAGTTGAGCTTTCAACTGAATAAAAATTATGAACAGAGTTTGAAATTATAATTTACTATGTTAACAAAAAGGAAAAATACAAGTAAAATAACAGAAAATAAGAAGATTATACATGTGGATATATCTCGATGATAGAAAAATTAACTGAGAAAAATGCAGATGATATTCCTTAGTTAACAAAATTAACTGGGAAGTCATAATTGATATCTACAGCATCTTTAACTGAACAATGGAGACACGGCTTGGTTGGCAGAGTAGCCCAGCATGCATGAAGCAGGGGGTTCAATGCTCACTACCACATAAACTGGGTGTGGGGGGTGTGCCTGCATCACAGTACTCAGGAGGTGGAGGAAGGACTATCAGAGGTCCATAGCAAGTTCAAGACCAGCCTGGGCCAAGACTGGCAAGAAAAAGACATTTGCTGAAGCAGAAAAGAAAACCGGCACAGGGTGACAATGAAGAAAACTTGAATGGCTGATTATCATGAAATCGCCCATTGTCTGCCATCAGAACAGTGGAGAGAAAGGGTCTTGCACTGGTGCTTTTAACTTCAGTTGGCAGAAGTAAGAAACCCAGGTCAGAAAGACAACCATGTCTTCTGGAATTTGAGGATCTTATGCTGTATAGAGATATAGATACACATACCCATACATAGAAATACATAAACCATGGACGCAGAAACCAAAATGTCTGAGGGGACAAAAGAGGATTGAAGAAGTATGGGGAGACAGCGAATATGGCCAGAGGACATGACACACTCGGTTGGAAATGTAGTGATAAGTCCATCTCTAGCTACAGTAAGTATATGACAATAAAAGCTAGGTGCCAGTTTCATTTTTTAAAGATCATAGGACTCTGATGAGAATGGAAAAATTCCAAGGAGTTTGTAGAGAAAGACATGTAGAAGGTTACAAGAGTAGATCTTGACCAAACATGTTCCTACGCCCCATGAATCGGTGGCCTCTTGGTAGCAGGGCCAGCCTTAGAAGCTCTCTCCTGCCCCCTAAGGAGGGACACAGACAGACATTATAGCATTCCAGCACAGGAGGACAGGAATAGCCTGGGTGTTCTGTAAGTAAGAATGCATAGGGACGCCTGCCACAAAATCTAGCAATTCAGAAAACAGGTCCAGTCAAGAAAATGATTAAGTCATACAAACAGCTGCTTATAAAATAACTGTCTTGAAAAAGTGCCATGCCCCAATTCTATCTGTATAAATTAAATACATCTAACAATTGTTATAACAAATATAATTACTATATGTTAGACACTGTCTGTCCTCAGTGTTCTATATGTGTGTGTGATTATGTATAATACATGTGTTCCATATATACATTATATTTATGTTCTACATATAGTACATGTTTAATATAAATATATTAATCTTCTCAACCTGGCATTAAGATGAACACTTATCACTACTCTCACTGATCAGACATGATGACCAATCAAACACGTGCCTAGTGTGTGGTGGAGTGAAGGCCTCACCCAGGCAGGTCGGTCCAGGTTTTCATCCTTGCCTACTACACTGGGTATCTTACAAAAATAATCCTATATATTCTTCACAGATAAAACTCATCTTAGAATGTTTACTAAAGGCACTAAACAAACTAAACTATAGGAAGGGGAGGTGGAGGGAGGTGTGGATAGTAACTGTAACACAGACCAGGGAAAGAGAGAGGGAAACCAGCAATCAAGAGATGCCAGTTCTGATTAACTGTACATTAATCTGTGCAGGACGGGGCTGATCAATTCTACTTTCCACTTTACATTCACAGCAAGCAAATAAATAGAAAGATGCTCTAGACTGAGAAAAATGGTAATGAAGAGCAGGTATCTTAGTTAGAATATCCGTTCCTTTAGTAAAATACCACTACAAAAGCAACTTGGGGAGGAAAGGGTTTATTTCATCTTATGACTCTTGGGTCACTCTCATCACTGAGGGACCAGGACAGGAACTCAAGGCAGAAACCACTGCAGAGGCCATGGCATGGGAGGGTGGGTGCTGCTTACTGGCTCGCTTCCCATGGCTTTGCTCAGTCTGCTTTCCTATAGCATCCAGGCCCACCAGCCAGGGACAGTACTTCCTCAGTGGGCTTGGTCTTCCCACTTCAATCATTAATCAGGAATATTTGTTCTACAGGCAAGGGATGGTGGCATTTTTCAAATCGAAGTTCCCCCTTCCAAATGACTCTACTTTGTGTCAGGTTGACAAAACCTCAGGATAGAGAGACAGGTACAAAACAGCTCGTTTTACTTGCAGCACAGAGGAAAATTGCCTTTTGTGTTTTGTTTTGTTGGGGGTTTTTGTAATCACTTTTGCTAGAGTTTCAACTGAAACAGCCATTGCTTTTGATAAAGGAAAAAGAAATAGGTAGTAACTAATGGCTCACTCAGCCCATCAACACTAAAACGTGCATCCAAGAGCCCTCCTCCGCTCGTCAGATGTGACGGCTTCTAAGGACTGGACATTCCAAAGTCTGGCTCCTGCTACCTCATTGCAATGGCTCTCAGCTGACACTGAGTCACTCCAACCGCGAAGTCCTATAAAAGGCAACAGAGCGCTCTGTCTTCTGCCCAGTCTACTCTTTCATCTGTTAACATTTCCTTTTAAAGAGTCTCACCAAAATTTACATCCCTTTGTGCAGAAACCACAGCTGGTGTAATTTTGCACGTTCCAAGTTCCGTCCCGAGAACAGATACCAGACAGGCTTCTATTAAGCGCTTGCTAAAGAAAGGGAGACCTCAAATATGCAGGTAAAGTTTGACCTATGCCTTTCAAAACTCTCCTGGCTCCCCTGTCAATTGTAGCACCAAATAACAATGATAACCGGAAGTACTACAGACATACTGAAAATGGAGATTCAGGGGAAGGGACAAAGGAGATAAGGCAGCTGTGTTGATAGTGAAGAAAAAGGCAGAGACACCCTCCTCACTTTAAGGCAGCAGAGAGCATCCTTCATTTCAGAGCAAACTGTTCCAAGGATGGGGAGGAAGGAAGGGATACGCCATTGCCAAGGCAGTCTGCTCCACTTAAAAGCCAGACCACATGGATATTCATGCGTCTCTCCATATGTGCATATCACACCCTCATACATACAGATCATATTCAGCTGGCATGCATAAGCTAACCTGAGCTCCGGGTTTACTTGTAATATTGAATGCTGTTTGTCTTTATGTTGCTTCATAAAGCAGAACATTTTAGAATATTATTATGGTTCTAAATTTTGCCTTTGCATTACTCTATTAACAATAACATTTTTTAGACTACTTTTTACCCCTGCAATTACCCTGAGTTCTTGGTACAGTGGCTGGAAAGCTCTGGACAAAAGATCTGGCAGCGGCGTTTGCAGAGGAGGATGCAAGAGAGGAGCCTTGGCTTGATTTCGCCATTCTTCCACACGCTTTACAATGGCAACTGTGAAATTCTTGCTGAATGAATTGAGCAGCTGTCTGGTTTGATTGCAGCTTCAGAGAATGTGTGCCTCTGACCTCAGCTGAATTGCTGTTTTATTGCTATTTGCGGCAACTGTTCCCCAGTAGATCACAACTTCTGTCCCTATGGCAACCACATCCACCTGAGATGATGCTGCCTCTTTTTCTGCCAGCGGAGAAGCATAGTTATAAGAGGAAATAATCAATCTGCCTAGTGACCTTTTCTGCTTTATTATGCCTTGATCTCACTCGACGCTGGGCATTTTCAATTAGGGATCGCCACGCTGAACCCTGCAGCTGCGTGCACAAACATGTTTCTTCAGCAGGTGTAAATGAAAGAAAGACATGTAAATTATTTGACTCTTCCAGAATATTCCTTCTATATAGGAGCTGAAGAATGCTGATAATATGTGTACAACACAAGAAGAGAAGTCTACAGCCAGACATAATTTCTGGAAATGCTATTTAAAAAAAAAAAAGACATCTACTTTTGCCATGGTTCACTACCATTTCTCAATAGTTTCAAGATCCCCTCTTTAGATCAGTGCAGAAGAGAATGTTATTCTTAGAGAGAAACCTAATGACTTATGCAGAAATTCTACAGCTCTAAATTCTCTAGGACCTTGTAAGTTAGAACTTGGGTGAATGATAATATTACATATAAACGACTTTCCATCTGAATGCTAAATTTGAAAGTCACTGCACAAAGACCCTGATAGGAAGGAC
>NC_022019.1:19699402-19719247 GCF_000317375.1 Microtus ochrogaster | reverse complement strand
ACAAGAGACAAACATAAAATATGGAGAAGTGGATTGCCTGCCCTTCCTTGGTATTAAGGAGTCATTAAGTAGCTGGGGTAGTCGTTCCCAGGATTAGAAACACGGAAAAGCATTTCTTCACTTCGTTGAGTCCCAGTGTTCCAAAACAGGTTGACAGGTTGGAACGTGGCAAGAAGGGAAAGGGAGAAATAGAAGTGGGGCCCATATAAGGGTTCAAGACAACATAATATTATTGAGCCAATCATCAGTTTGAGCTGCAAGGGGTCACCAGGGCAGAAAAGAAGAGCTAGGCTGTTGGGGTCAGCCATCTAGAAGTGACACAACCAGCACACCTACAAGGCTCCTCTGACCACAACTGCCAGGCACATCTATATATACTCACAGACTACCCACTCCTCAATATTTAGAACTTAAAAGTTTTGCACCATTTTGTCTTCAACTCGCCATTCTCCTTCCTCAATAGACAGCCCAACACAGACTATTCCTCCATGATCATCAGCTAGTCACCTTTCTATGCTGTCTATGACCTCCTCGCCCGGCTCCCTCAGCCACTTTTACCTGGCTGGTATCTGCCACACAGTCCAAAGACTCAGGTCACGTTGCATTTTTCTGCATCCACCACAGGTGGCCTTGAGTACATACATTCTACAATCACTATAGTCAATGAGCAGAGGACCTCTTTTTACTGCTCTAGGCCCACATGAGAAACATGAGCAAGGCTGACATGTAAGTGAGAGTTGCCTCAGCTGCCACTTTCCATAGCCATCATCTAGCCGTGACTGCAAAGCGGGTAAAAGTCACAACCCATCCAGTATCACAGCTCCAAAATGAAAAGCAGAGCCGTAATGCAAAAGATGCAATGATATTCTTTCATCTTCCCCTTCGTGTTTCAGCATGTGTTCAGTAGAATGGGTGAGCTTCATTGTACACTTGTTAGATTTACTCTGTCAAGTAAAATTAACTCTAGTTTTCTTTTCCTGCCTCTCATGGTCACCAGAAACATATGCTCCTTTTGAGCACCTGGCAGCTCCAATCCTGAAGTTTCAACTTAGAAGATTTTATCTAGCATCTTAGATTGCCATGCAGATATAGCCCAGGAGGAGTGCATATGCATACATGGAAACACACACACACACAAATTTGCACACCACATAATATTACTACAAAGATATATGTTGCCCAGTAAAATAATGTAAATAACAGGATGTGTAGAAGTTTTCCTCGATATTCCTAAAAATGCTTGAAGAAATATTAGCTTAAATATATATAAAAGTAATTTGTATACATATGCATATAGTTGATATGAAATTACACCACCTGGAGTCATAATGCTCTCCCCAAGATCCATAGACTATCCAACAAAAACTTCAGTGCCAGACATGAGAAAACCTCCTTTCAAGTTGTTGGTCAGGAAAGTCCAAGGGACTCCCAAACAACATACGCTATTGCTGATGTCCTTGGTAGCCTCCCAAATGTTGGCTGTGACACCTATGAACAATAATATCGATTCACACAGCAAGATAGCCCTAAAAGTGCAATAGTGGCACTTACAGCTTGGAGCTAATCGACACTTGTCTCATTAGACTCAGGTCCCATTCAATCAATTATTTTTAAAAACAATCATGCCTAGTACTAGAAAATTAGTCACTTGTCCATGATGGGTAAGATCATAGATTTTAGAGGATAGTCTTCTACTGCTGCTTTCCTAATTCCTGCCTGCATTCTTAACACTTTCTCTTTCTTATTTTTAAAACAATCTTATTTTACATACCAATCCCAGTTTTCTCTCTCTCCTGTCCTCCCACTCCCTCTACCTTTTACCTACCCCACCCCAACCCAGGCCTCAAAGAAAGTGAGGCCTCCCATGGGAAGTCATCAAAGTCTGTCATATCACTTGAGGCCATGTTTATAAAGCCAAGTCCTATCTTTGTTTTAATATTTGTTTATTATGTGTACAGTATTCTTCCTGCAGGCCTCGTTACAGATGGTTGTGAGCCACCATGTGGTTGCTGGGAATTGAACTCAGGACCTTTGGAAGAGCAAGCAATGCTCTTAACTGCTGAGCCATCTCTCCAGCCAAGTACTATCTTAACAGAGACTAAAGACTAAAGACAGATGTTAAAAGGAAATCCCACACTAGCTCAGAATTGAGTAAAATAAAGGGTTATTTATTTAGGGGTAGACTCACAGGTCACAGTCCTCTGCATGAATGGGGAAACAGGAACTGAATCCAGCAGCCAGAAGAGAGAGCAAGTGAGTGCTTTACATTAGCGTTTATAGTATGAGGTCACACCCAAGTGGGCTGGTAACTTAAAGGCTGCTGGTTCAAGGAGTTCCTACAGCAAGAGACCATTATAGGAAGCCCAAAGCTGGTCAAAATGCAGAGAATGCGGGATGAAGATCCAATTGATAACATCTATAACACAACTCCTAATCCAAAGTTCAGAGATCAGGGAAGGGAGGTGGAAAGACTCTAAGAGCCAGAGGACCAGGAAGTCTACTGTGATAATATGTAGTTTTCATATAACAGGAAATCTATACCCAAGAAATCTCAACAAAATAGCTGCTTAACTAAGACCTAAACAAAGACAACACAAGTCGGCAAGTCAATGGAGAGGGGGGAAATTGCATAGGGTCCTAGCCCTAGATGAAGAGCTATAGACAACTAAAAAGTACATAGAGAGGGAGAATTAGTATTCCCCAGAGATGAGCACTCTGAACAGTTATCCAATCACAAGCAGTTGAACCCTATAAAGATACACATACATGCAACATTAAATGGGCTCAACAAGCATACACACACAGAGAGAGAGAGAGAGAGAGAGAGAGAGAGAGAGAGAGAGAGAGAGAGAGAGACCATGAATTTGAAAGGGAGCAAGATGGAGGATGATATAACAATATTTTAATTAAATTTAATATTACCAAAAATTTTATTTTCAATGTTGCTTGATTAAAGAATCATTTTAGCTCATTCAAACTGCATCCAATTAGCTAATCCAAAGTCAGCTATAAATGTGTGTTTATGTTGAGAGTCAGGCTCCACGCTTTGTGTTCAGCATCTTTCACTTGATCCCCAGCATTTTGTGATTCTCTATTGTCCTGGCTGTGGGTCTGATTTATAACTTCAGGGCCATCTACATTAACTCTCACAGTGTCTCCTGGAAAATGGATTTTAACAACCATTTTCCCTAATGTAGGCTAGGGAAATGAACACACCATTTTGTATATTCCTATACTGGAATATTAGTTAACCACAGCCTAGCTGACACCTGGGCAAAAGCTCTTAATATATAATATTTCTTTTAATAGGAGGTTTATTTAAAACAAAAATGATCACTCAAGGATAATGGGACCATTTTCTTGTCACAGTTAACACTTCAGCAATCTTCTGGGTATAAGGAAGTGATGGAACTAAATTATTAGAAAGGTTTTTATAACTACCACCTACACACTTACAGGGGTATTTTTGTATGCAGTCTTTCCTTTGGTTTACTTATTAATGTGTTTGACTTCCCCAAGGCTGATGTTCCTTACAGTAATCCCCTCTGTTTACACTTATTTGTTTTGAAGTTTCTGTCCATAAAGTGACTGTACTTAGGATACTCCAATGCATCTACAAAGCCAAGCAGCTCTGCTTTGGTAACTGTAACCCAGGAAAAAAAAAAATGTTCTACTTTCAAACAAGAACCAGGTAAACTTTGTATGCCAGCCACAGATTTCAGCTTTTCAAGGGGATATTGATGATTCCACTGAGAAGGCTTTGAAAAAGGTTTGAGACTGGTGTGTGTTTTGGGATTATTCTAATCTCTCAGCTTCAATTCTGCCTGAAGCAGTTTTGATAGAAAGCGTTGCCTTCATTGTTGAGATAGATCAGCTACTCAAGACCGTCTGCAAACAGTATAATAAATTCCAGCATTCTCCCTGCCTGTTCTCAAGCATCAGAATACAGCTATCTATTCCCGGAACCCACAAAATTTTTAACCCAAAGCAGATAAAAGAAAATAGTTCAGTTTCATAGAAAGTTTCTAGACTATAAATCCAGATTCCCCAAGCGGTACTGGGATGGGCAGCTCTTACTGTGGCTCACGGAATATACTCTAAACATGCTGTGAGTTTCGTGGCATGTTCGAATATGCTGAAGTAGAAAATCAGGATGCTCAGGACTGGAGGAAAGCATGTGTCCACCCACTTGCCCCTCCCCCATGTGATTTTTAGCTATCCTCAAACCAATAAGACACAATATCTCATCTTTATATCATCATTTCTGAAAATGCTGACCATTGGGATGAATGATCTACTGTCATCAAGAAACATGAATTTTAAGCAAAATCTCATTAGAATGACAGAGTACATTAGTTAAATATGTGATGTTTGAAATTCCAGTTCAAGCTGTGAATAATGCCCCCGCTATTGTGTGACCCTGGCTAAGTTGTTTAAACTCTATTTTGGTACAAAGCCCTACCATCAGATAACTATAAGGATTACACAGTAGTGCTAAAGTAGCCAATAGAATTCTGCACCATACGGTGTGCTTGGTGGAAGGGCTTATTACCCTAAAGATTTTACTTTTGCCACTGTAAGTTGGGTAACACACACGTCACAAAAGACTCAAACTTTGCTAAGCATGGTGTCCTGCTTTGTCTTCTATTGCTGTGAAACAGACCATGACTAAAAGTGATTGGAGAAGGAAAGCGTTCTTTTGTTTCACAGCTTACAGTCCTTTGTGAAGTGCAGCTAGGACAGGAGTCAGCAGGCCAGAACTGACGCGGAAGCCATAGAGGAAAACTGCTCACTGCTATGGTTCCCTCAGCTTTTAGACCTCCTAGGACCACCTAACCCCTGCCCCCAGGGGGGCACATCATCCACAGTGGGCTGGACCCTCCCCCATCAATTATTAATAAAGAAACTCCCTATACACTTGCCTACAGGCCAATCTGACAGAGGCATTATCTCAAGTTCCTTCTTCCGGGATGACCCTAGCTTGCGTCAAGTTGACAACAACATAACCAGACTGTGTGAGCAGAAGCAAAACTTCTACCATGGAGAGAAATTCACCTGGAATCATCAGGCACTGGACCCAAAGAGCCACTGGTACTAGGTCCTGCAAATACTACTGGTCTTAGTATCTCAATAAACACTTGACACTCTGCTAACACAGAAGGTAGCGATTTTCATTCATAGAACCAGAGTCTTTTTTTTTATTCAATTCTATCTGATAAATATTAGAAATGAGAACTCATGGAAAGAAAATAAAAATAATTTCGCTGTGTACATGGGTCACGATTGCTAAACTGGTCTCCACCCATGCAAGAACTGAGACTGAGGGATCCACCCAGGCTTGTCTTCCATAGGAGTAGTATGTCTGGGAAGATTTCTAATGGCTTTTGTATATAGACATTGGTTTATGAGACTCTCACTATAAGGTGTCTTAAGATATAGGACTATAGATCCTTACCCTAGAAATTTTGTTGATCTGATTGAGTCAAATTTCCTAGTAAGGGCAGTCAGAATTTTTCCTGAAGTTAGAATATATGATGCAGGAATTATTATATGTATTCCTTACCAATGAATAATTATGTAATAATTATTTGCCTATGTAGAGACTTCCACTGGGTCTTTGCTTTCAAAGCCCTAGAGAAAGGCTCCAAGAAACAAAGAGATACCAAGAAATGTCTGCAGCTGCAGATGGATGAGTGCGTTCTCCAAATCCAGCTCACAAGAAGCCTCTGCCATCCATTGCTTTCATCTGAATCCTCCCATTCAATAGTCAATAGCCACTCAAGAGCCAGTCAGATGATACAGATGTCTACTTATTTAAATGAAGCCTGATCACTACACATCTTAGTTGGTTAGAGTTTAAAGCTCCCTAACTCCCCCCTCCCACTAGCCTATAATTACTACCAACTTAATGAACCGTCATGAATGTCTGAGGTCCTACATCAGAGGAATGAACTTCAAAGAGTATTGGCTTTGTGGATGATGAGCCAATTGTGGTGGTTTGAATGAGAATGCCCACCCATCCCCCCACTACCCATAGGCTCATATATTTGATGTTTAGTTCCCAGTTGGTAGACGGTTTAGGAAGGGTTAAGAGGTGCTGCCTTATTGGAGAAGGTGTGTCACTGAAAGGTCAGCTTTGAGATTTCAAAAGCCCTTGCAGGGTCCCTGCCTCCCTCTGCCTATGAATCAGGATGTAAGCTCTTAGCTACTCCTTTTGAGCCATAGCTTGCATGTCTGCTGCCACGTTCCCCACCATGGTGAAAACAGACTAACTCTCTGAAATAGTATGCAAGTCTTGAATTAAATGTTTTCTTTTATTGGCTGCATTTAATCAAGGTGTCTCTTCGTGACAATTAAGACATCAATGGAATTAAGCCCATGAGAACGTAAAGATTTTAGCCTTTACTATGTAAAGGATTACGTCTCCAAAAATCTCACCAGAGACTTGATCTGATTGGTGATGATGTTGGCTGGCATCTTCCAGCTGTGAAGACTGTTTAATGGCAAGTGTGTCAATTTTACTTGTCCCTGGAAAACTCGTACAGGATTTTCTCTTTGATCCAGTCATGGATTCATGGAGGGTGTCATGTAGTCACACCATGTATCTCTCCAACCCAGAAGTTAGGCAAGTCAGAGGTTCCCACTTCCTGCTTGGTATAGACACAGCCAATTCCTCTTGTTCCTGATCACCCGAATGTGTCTTTCAGATGATCTGGGTTGTTACTTTGGGGCATATGTATAAATTTAATAGGTGATCTTTATAGTCTCATTTTCATTCCATATTTCTGATATAAAAAATGTACCTTTATTAAAATAAGGGATTTATGGAAGAAATGTAAATACATAGAAAAACTAATAGTACAGAAAGTTAGTAGAGTAAAATTAAGCAATCACCAAACCACGTACTTTATCTTTAAGGGATATTACTGCATTTGCTTTCATTCACTTGACAAGGAAAAGGGAATATTTTCAGTGTGCTTCATAGACATCATGGACAGAAGTAGACATCTAGACATTCCACTGAGTCAGGTGGTAACACTGTCCCCATTTATTTTTAGGTTTGAAGGTTGAATTGTGAGACATTACTCTGAACAAGCTCATGAGCCATAAGGAAGAGGTCTTACTTGGACTTTGGGCAAAGATATCTAACTGTGAACCACATTATATATGTCATTCCCAGATGTCTGCTCTGAGCCATCTTCCTCCAGTGCTTAACTAACCTCCCTGTAGGCAGACAAATTGTCTTCTCTCTCATCATAATTAAGGCACAAGATCAAAGTGTACCACTCACCATGGCTTCTAGCTCAGACTCTCAACCTGGACACTCAGGACGGAGGCATGTACTCTATCCTACGATTTTTCTGCCACAGCTCCTCTCATTAAGCACTAAGTTAAACCCATAAACCCATGGGAAAAATAAGCCTTGTGTTCTTAAAAAAAAAAAATACCCCAGTGCTGGAAAAATTGCGTGCTACTGTTCTGTATGCTGAAGGGAGCTATTGAAAGAATGTATGAGGAATGTCAGGTTTTCAAAGTATAACCATAAAAATGCAGATTTGATGTGTGCCAGAGAGAAATTGATATCCACGGCTATGGGAGTTGTGAATGAAGAACACTGTGAACGACCAACTCTTTATGCATCCTTCTTGAGAGTGAGATATACATCAGCTCCTAACATAATTAACCAGAGTCATCCTAGACATTTTAAATACAATGACTCTTCCAAACTCTGGCTTGTCAGAACTGTGAGAAGCAGCAGAGTGTGTTGATTAACAGGCTCCCGAATCCGTGGCTGGTCTAGGCTTGCAATATGCAGCTGCAGGATTATATGAAGTTCTTCAAATATCTTGAGTTATTTCCTCTGTGTTCATTAATAAGTCAAAAAATAGAACATAGAAAGAGTTAATGCAGTGATGAGCACTTATAATCCCAGCTCTGGGGAAATGGAAATGGGAGCGTTTCTGGGGCTCACTGGCTGGCCGGGCGTACTTATCCTACTTAGCAAACTGCAGGGTAGTGACAGCCCCTGTCTCAATAGGTAGACATCAAAGGTGACATCTCACGTCACCAAAACACATACTCACTCACCTCTATAAACATGAACATGCAGATACACACACACAAGAGAAATAAAATGCATAATATATCAAATCATACAAAGATCAAATACAGAACAACATATGAATGGAAAAACCACCTAAACTTACTAAAGGGATGGGCTCAAAACAGCAATCTTAATATTTTCAACATGTGTTCTCTGTTGAGATTTCCTAATTCCTCTTCTGCTTCAGACCTCATCATTAATTCACTCAAGATGACTATTGTTTTTAATACAGTTGTATGTGAAGCTCCTGAATGAGGTCCAGAAAAGATAACAAACTCAAAACAGTTTGAGGAAGACAGAACATTAAATAGTCAAGGCTAAAACAAAATATGAAGCGAGAATAAGGCTTCTTCATTTTCTTGGCAGGGGAAGCAACGCGCTAAATATTTATTCGCTGAATGAATAAATCAATGAATGACATTTTCAATCCAAGGACGAATGGGCTTGGATACAAATAGAAGTAGTTTGTGGAAGCACCAAGGCAAAGCAGACACAGGCAGTGGACATTTTCAGAGGTCATGTCCAAATGCTTCCCAAGACACGTGTGAAAATGAGTATAGCAGCTGGAACAGCATGTGCGAAGGTCAGGTGGAAAAATACAGTGGTCAGAAGTGTAGACAGAAAGTCAGGGCAGCAGGTGCTCAGAATTTGTGTAAAAATATGTTCAGATGAGCGTCAAATGTTAACTTCTGCAAAGCTGTAATGAGCTATAACCAGCTAGCTAACGAACTGGGAGGTCTTGAAACACATATGAAGCCAAGAGGGCTGTGATTATTAGAAGAACAGCATTGCTATAGGAAGAGTCTATGTGATGTTTCTCTTGTCTCTCCAAGTTCAGCAAATTTCCTTGTTGGAAGAAAAGAGCTGCCACTCAAATCTTCAGTGACCACAAGTTACATCATTTGGATCACTCCTCACCGAAAACTAAACTGACAAGGATATAAGGTGCTCTTTTTTAAAATAGAAACTTAATTGACAATCAACTTGTATATTCATGAGGTACAACATGATGCTTAGATCCATATATATATATATATATATATGTATATATATATATCTATATAACAAAGATTCAAACAAACTAATTTATATCAACTGCTTTTATGTATTTATTTTATTTGTTGAGGCTAAAAAATCTTATTTTTAGCAATTTAAAAAATTCTGTATGTCATTCACTATGGTCACCATGTTCTGTAATAACTAAATAAAACATATTTACTCCTCTGGGCTAACTTAAACATGACAGCCTTTGGTCTGCATCTTTCCTTCCTTTACTTCCCCTCCCTGACATCATCATCATCATCATCATCATCATCATCATCATCATGAACATTCTAATATGATTCTATGGAATTGATTTTTTAAACTTCAGCTACAAGTAAGAAATACAGTATTCATCTTTTTTACTATCGGGGCCTTGAGTACCAGCCTCAGTACCACCTCAGGGTTCAGAATTGGATGTCTATGGCAGGCAAGGATCTGAGGGTAAAAACAATTAACTCAAGTACATGACCTCTGCATCTTCTTTAATTTTTGTGCAAGGGGAAAATGAAGCGAAGGGGGCACAGAGGAGAGGAGGAATAAGAAGAGTAAGGGGGGAATAAAAGAAGAAAGCAGAGTAGGGGGAAGAAGTAGAAGCAGTGAGAAGAAGAAAAGTAAGGGCTGATCTCCACGAGGTTTCTAGTTTCTACAGGCACAGTTGGAAAATTCCACAGGCAAGGACAATGATAATATGCATATCAAAATCACAAAAAGGGCAGGTAGAGCCTGACAAAGCAGTACTCCAGAACAAGTGACCTGACCCAGGAAAGAGTCAGCATTCAGGGGGAAGTACCTAACATCCCAAACCATTAAAGTTACTAAACATCCCTGAATCCTGGATTCACCCATTCTCCTCATCTAATCTCCTTGGTGATAACCAGCTTTGGGGATGCCCAGATGTTTTGGTTAGCAAAGGCAGGGCATGCTGCCTTCCTGCTCAGTGCCTGTCTTCTATAGAAATTTCTATGTGGTCGGTTAGCAGGTAATTTTGTGGGATTGACTCTGTAAATTTGACTGCTAGAACAAAGAGGGAATGCCATTGCTCCAAAGCCTCATGCTGTGGGGGAATGGAACAAGGTCATTCCGCTACCCACGCAAAGGTCACACTGCTGAAGTGTTTTGGGAATGAATCCCATTTTGAAGGGAAGAATCATGGCTTCACAAGGTATTTACAGATATGACAGTGACTTTTCCAAAAGACAAGTGTTCCCACAGCTCTGAGAAACAGATTATTTCATGTGGACGTGGATGTGGACGTATACATTTCCCGTGGATCTGCCTATTTGTCTGCCATCTGTGCATTCACTGTAGAGTCTTGTGGGCTCCAACACTTCACCTACTTAATTCGCTTAGCTTAAAGCCCACCATGCCATATTGCTGCCTGACAGGTATAAATTCTTCATAAAATCTAGAATTAGAAAATTTCACCCATGGTAAAATGTCACAGCTCTTAGGAAGCCTCTTTCTGAGAGATGCCCAGAACCTAAAGAAGCTGCCCATCAGCTGGCTCTACTCTAAAAGCAGCTCAAGGGATCATCTGTCAAAAATGATCCCTTGAAAAGACACTTAGAGGATTCCAGGGGAAGTGTACAATGGAGTGATGCCAGGAGATGCCAGCAATGGGAAAGCCCTAATCTCTACTGGCTGCTGAATCCTTTTAGAGCTAGGCACTGTCAAAAATCTAATGATTTTCAGAAAACCAAGCGAAGTCTTCCCAGAAAATGCAGCAGCATCAGAATGAGCACATCCTCTCCTCCCCTCCCCCTGTAGTTAGCACCCTCTGCGGACACAGTGTGACAATCCTGCCACCAGACAAGGGACAGGTGCCAGCTCTGTAATTACAGAGATGGTGATAAAGTACGTGTCGGCCCTTTAGAAGCCACAAGTCAATAACTAGAACAGACAGTGTTTTTCAAAGGCTGCAGAAATGAAAGCCATTTGAAGATGCTTCTGTAACACAGTTGTCCTTTGATGCGAGGAAAACTTTAGTTCTTCTAATTTGTAGAATGAAATCAATGATCAGCCTTGAATGATCATATACATACAAGAAACATTAAGTGGACTCGGGAGTTTGTACTTCCATATTTACACACACGTATGTGGCAATGATAATTAAAAAAAGAAACCATGAATCTGTGAGGGGAAAGGGAGCTTGCATGGAGGATAAGACAGCTATTGGAGGGGGAAGGGTTGGTGTGAGAAGAAAAAGGAGGTAAATTTCTCTAAGTATTTAAGGTATCTACCTACAACTATATAATAAATATAATGGACTTAGAAAATAAAGGAAAATTTAAAATATGTGGCTAGGAGTAAGTTGAGTGGTGGAACACATATCTAATAGACATGAGGCCCTGGATATGATCCTCATCACTGTCCCTACCCCCAAAGAACAAAAAATCCAAATATACATGGATTACAACTGAAGTTTTAAAACCTATGATTAATATAAGCTGATACATCAACTAAGAGGTGACCTTAAAACTAGGTGAATTCTTATATTTAAAGCTGATGCTTAGAGGCTGGAAAAATGGCTCGGCAATTAAGAGGGTGCACTACTCTGGAAGGGGACTTAGATCCTATTCCAAGCATACAGAGAGCAAATCACAACTGCTTCTAACTCTAGTTCCAAGGGATCTAACACCCTCTTCTGTCTTCCTTGGGCACTTGCATGCACATGGTACATATAAATGCACACAGGGTCACACACATGAACAAAAAACCCTTTGATTCACCTGAGTCATTCAAGAAATACCTCTGACTCCAGCCTTCCTTTAAGGAGACACTAGATTGACAGCACACCTACTTGAGAAATGAGGAGTCACTTTGCTTGAACCTCCTTTTCCTTACAGCTCTAACTTTGTCATCCCAGTGATGGAAGGCCATTATAGAACTGTTAGATTGCATGTTCCTCTCAAAGAATTTAGTCCTAAGACTAGAGAAGGCTATCATCCTGCAGCCTAGGGTGAGATACACAACTGTGCACACCCAGCTTTAAAAAATCCTCCCCCAAGGAATTACTCAGTTAAATTCAGGAGAAGACAAATATGGGTATAAAAACAAATACAAAGCAAGATCTAGAATTAAAAACACAATAGGCTGATAGAAAGATCTCAGGGTGAAGCGAGCAGCTAGCGAGAACTGGTAGAAGATGGATCCAGGAATAAATCTTCAACACAAAGCAATGAAACTAAGTCAACAGTCAACAGGGTTGGAATAAGACACTCTTTCTTGAAACAGAAGTCAGGAAAAGGCAACTGGTAACTGGTTGTACACTTGAAGGAATAATGGCTGAAATAATGCTAAACTTGATTTAAAATACTATGATCAAAAAGATCCCAAAACTAAATAAACTCCAATCAGAATAAACCTCCCTAAAAAAAAATCATCAATGAGATGTTAGTGGTGATCTAAATGCATCATGGGAGAGACCACGTTTATGGATTAGAATATTAAAACATAGCTGGAAAAATTGATTGGGATTACACTGTTTCTTCAAGTATACAAATGCGAACCCTCTAGAAAAAGCAAGAGAATTGTAGAAAAAAAAAGCCCTTTAATGTTTCCTGACTTCAAAACATAATATAAACTTGGAGGATAGTATTGAGTTTAGGTAAGAGGACATATAATGAACAGAACAGAAAATAATAAAATAGAAACATCATCGTCTGTCAGCCTCTAAGGCAATCCAAAAAAGAAACAGTGTTTCCAGGAAGAATTTAGTAACAACTAATTAGCTATAACAGTAGAGTCCTGACTTTTATTCTAAAATTCTATTCTAAATTTAGTATGGATTATAAATCTAAATCTAAGAGTTAAGAGTATAATATTCCCAGAGGAAAATTCTATATTTATAAATTTTGATAGCATTGATTTGGAAAAGATTTACTACAACATACAGTCTTAATAATTAAGAAAAACAAGAAACTGATGTCATGAAAATTAAAAGATTTGTTTGCAAAGGGCACTGTCACAAAAGTGAGAACAAAACCACAGGTAAAGGAAAAATGAGACTCATGACAGTGTAGTAAGGAGGCCACTTATTCCTCCCAGCCGCCCAGAACTAAAATAACCACACAGAAACCGTATTAATCAAATCACTGCATGGCCCATTAGCTCTTGCTTTATTGGCTAACTCTTTCATATTAATTTAACCCATTTCTATTAATCTGTGTATTGCCACGTGGCTGTAGCTTACCAGCTAAAGTTCTGGTGTCTGTCTCTGGTAGGGCTACATGGCTTCTCACTGACTCCACCTCCTTTCTCCCAGCATTCAGTTTAGCTTTCCCCGCCTAGCTCTGTTCCTTTCTAGCTCTGCTATAGGTCCAAAGCAGTTTCTTTATTAAGCAATGATATTCATAGCATACAGAGGGAAATCCCACATCATGATAGGCTCATACAAAACATCTAAACACCAAAGTTAAGTGTCAAAAATATTCTAGCATGCTAAGAAAGTAAAGACACAGATAATCACATACAAAATCAGGACCCTAAGAAGACGGACTGGGAAAATATCTCAAGAGTTAAGTATGTACTGCTCTTCTTCATAAAGACTTAGGATGAAAAAAAAATATAATATTCAGATGGAAACCTCTCCAGTGGATCTAATAGCCAATGAGAACTGGCAGAACAGCATGAATTCAGCTTCCAACACCCACTTCAGGCAGCTCACCTGTAAATCCAGCTCCAAGTGACCCAACACCCTCCTCCAGATGCGACAGGCACCTCCACCCATCTGTGCTTACTTACACAAAGACACATATACACAATTTTAAACAATAAAATTTAAAAATGAAACCCTAAGAAGATACTGTATCATGCCTTCTAGGATGAGAGGATCAAGACAGAAAGAATATACTACCAGTTTCATTTACATAAAACTCTAGAAGTAATACTCCTGAATAATGGCATGAAACAGATCAGTGATCATCTAGAATGTTGAAGGACAGTTGATAGAGCAGGCAAGGGCATGACCTTGGGGAAGATGCGTTTGCACAGTTTTGATTTTGATGCTGTTTCTATGACATCCATATGTCAAAATTCCTGAAACTATAAACTTAAAACACAGGTAGTTTGTTGAGTAGCACTTATATTATGAGCAACAATGAAACAGGAAAAATGGAATGATATTGACTAGAAATAACCACCAGAAGGTTAAAGCTTGTTTTATTTTTTAAAAAAGGCAAACTATAAACATTATGATCCAAAACAAAAAAAAAAGAATAAACTTAATAAACTTACAGAAAATAACGTCAGGTAACACGTGTAAAACCACAAAGAAGAGCAAGTAAATGGTGATGGTGGACGGGTTCAAGGGCTCCCCGGAGTGCAGTAAGAAGAGCAGACCTGAGATCAGGGCAGCTCATGGTGGCTTTTAAAAAAATCCTGAGCTGTGTTTTTATTTTGTTGTTTGTAAGTACCAACACCTCCCCGTAATCCCAGGGTTGCCTCTTCACTACACTGCCAGTCCAGAGGTAAATAGGTGAATAGACACAGCCTTGGGGGACTGACATTGTGTAAAATTCAGCAAGTACGTCATTTACACATTGAGAAAGGAAGCATTCAAACCAAGTGTGCCTGGAAGTTATTGCAGGTTATCTGTGGCAGACACTGCATGTTAAAGCATGTTTCAATGTAACTAACAGGTACATGTCAATGTATTCAAAATGGTGACATAAATCTGCTCTGGCCATGTTGACTGTGACCGTTACTGTGATGTTGTACATAAGGGAAAGATTTTGACACAGCATTAAACCCAGGGTACTTTCTGTCCTGGAGATTAAAGCTGTTTTTCTTGGGACAAACACAACGACAAAAAGCCTATCTATGATCCAAAATCACTTCTGTCCCTAACTCCAGGGATTTGCATGGCACATCCGCTGACAGTTGCTTAGTTCCTTTGCAAGGCATCTCTGCAGTGTTGCCTCAAGAAAAGTTGTTCCCTCCTACTCCAGTTCACTGCCCAAGAGGAACTGGTGCTCAGTTCACCTTTCCAGAGCAGCATGTCACCTCCCACCCCATCTCCTGACAATCCAGTCTGAGGAATCAGTTGACATGATCATCTCTGCCATGAACAGTCTATGTTCTACCTCTCCACCAGGATGGTGATTCATGGGAGATGCCTTTGTGTGTGTGAGATAAGAACCTCTCTGTATTGGTGGTGTTTCATGTACACATTCTAGGGAGAGAAGGGAAAGAAGATATGGGAGGGACGTGAGGAACAGAAGAGGGAAAATGAAGAAAAATGAAGGAACATGACTGCAAAGTAGAAAGCATCTCTAACTATGTGCACAGAGTCCTGGGTTAAGAGACAGGGAAAGTCAACTTCTCTTTGTGTACCATCTGTTCCCTACGTGAGGCCTAACTATTGAAAGAAAACCCAGAATTTCTGACTTTTAATGCTCTGCTATTGACTTAAAATTTTAAAACAGGTTTCAGGTCTTTCAGTAAATATCTGGAAGTAGGCCAATGTTGCTTCTTTAACTGTAGCTAGGGAGGAAAGTGATTATTACATCCATAATGGGCATATGTGTAGGAGGAAACAGAGTGATGACGGCATCTGAACACAGATTCTCCTTATGGATTAAGTACAAAGAACCATTTCATAATGGACAGAACCTTGATTCCTGTATATTCTCCTGCACTGTGTGCAGAGCCACAGGTTTAGGAAATTCAGAGCAAGAATGCTCATGTGTCTGTGACATGATCTTCTAAATATAGCTGGGGGAATATGATCACTTCTCTTGTTCCTGAAACAGGAGACAGGAGACAGTCATCCAAGAAATGCAGAAGACCCATCAGCAATCATTTCGAAGTTAATAGGAGATGAAGTTATGACTTTATTTGACTTAACCTTCTTTAAGGAGGAAGGTGACAAGCTTATATACTGTGTGAAATTTGAAGCTAGATTGTTTTGCAAAGGATCGTGAACTGTACTTTCCAGTGACAGAGGTAGCATTCATAATACATCCATGTCTGCTCTTGCTAACTACCCTACTCTGTTCTCCATTGATTATGTGGCTTCAGTAGGGCTGTGTGGTACCCAGACAGACTCTTCGCATTCATGTGTCTCTGCTCTAAGAAGTCATCAAGCTCTTTGGTGCCTACTATAACAAACTGTGAGCATGAATCTCTACTTGCTCTACTTCTGGATGCTAGGGCTAGGATCTTCTATGCCCCCTCCCCCTTCTTTCATGAGTCTCTTGTTTGGTTCTTTGGCAAAACATATCAAAATGCAGAAGGAGGAAGAAAGTGACTCCTGTTGTCAACATTCCCCAAGAAGTCCTTAACATTTGATAAGAAAATTCGATTCACTTTACAGTTTCATCTATGCACTCAGAATCCAGTGTCTGAAAACTCAACAATTTAAGGCTAACAGCCTAGCTTATAAAATGGTTAAGAGATATGATCATTGAAACATCTCACTAAAGAAGGATGTCCAGTGGCAGACTGTAGTTCCCAGGGTTGTAGCACTTTGTTTTGGCCTCAGTGGACACTACACATAGATGGTACACATACATGCATACATGCAGGCAAAATCACGGACATATAAAAATGTATAAATAATACAAGAATTTATTCTATCTTTTAAGAGCAATTTCTTAAGTCCTTTGAATTTCAAATAAAATTTGGTCACTTTGCCTCACGTTTTATAAATTCTTTTTAATATTTCAATTTATAATATTGGCCACTCTTTCTTCAGAAAAGAACTACCTTGGTGTCTTAGTTAGGGCTCCTATTGCTATGAAGAGACAACATGATCACAGCAACTCTTATACAGGAAAAACAAATAATTGGGGTGACTTGCTTACAATTTCAGAGGTTCAGTCCATTAGCATCATGGAAGGAGCATGATTGTGAGCAGGCATCCAGTAGCCTATGTCCTATGTCTTCCAGGCAACAGGAAGTCAACTGAGACACTGGGCAGTATCCTGAGCATAGGAATCCTCAAAGCAGCCACACAGTGACACACTTCCTCCACACCTACTCCAGCAAACCCACACCTCCTAATAGTGCCACTCCCTATGAGATTATGGGGCCAATGGCATTCAAACCACCACACCTGATCTCACAAAGTTCTCTTAGATGCCTTTCCAGAGTTGGGTGACAACTGGGCTCTGACAGAGAAGAAATGGCAACAGTGTTGGCAGTGTGCCTAAAGTGGAGGGCAGGTCAAAGCTGTACAATCTTTAAATAATTTGGCTCACAGCCACTATCTCCCTGTTTGGCAGTACAGGTGGAGACAAGAGCTCTATAGCACTTTCCCATGGAACGCTCAGTTTGAGACTGGTGTTTTATAAACCTGCCTTTATGACTGTCACACACTTTTATGCTGTTAGCTCATAGGAGAAAGTGATGCATCCAACCAGAACAGCGTCTAGGGAACTGAACTTGATTACAATTTCCATCAGAGAGTAAGTTGAACCTGTGTGTGTGTGTGTGTGTGTGTGTCCATACCTATAGACATGAGTGTCTATCAGCATGTCTACATGAGAGTGTATGTGTGGTGCCATGATGGAACCCATTGCTTATACTGTGCAAGCATGTACCACCAAGCTATATCAGTAACTGAAAAATATATGTATTGCTTCTCACACTGCAGGCAACGCAACGAAATGCAAAATATGACAATGAGTAAGGTATACTGAATGCAAACCTCCAAGTGTGGATACTCATATTTGTTTCTAGCACTTTCCACAAGTAGGACATATTCTAGCCAGTTCCTAGAACATCTGCAAAGAAAGGCATGAGTATACCCAGTGAATATGGAGCTGCAATGTACATGGGTCATTGGTTCTTTTCTTCGTCATTTGATTTTTGTGACCCCATAATATACTATAAAAGCTCACAAGGAGAATTGTGAAATATTTACTGTTAGAGTGAGAAGTTTTTGCAGAACAACATGTGCACACTTAAGAATTTCTTTTTGGTTTGTTCTACTCTGTATCCAATTTTGTTTGTTTTACTCTGTACCTAAGAAACTATAAATATTGATGCTAGATTAAAATTCTATCTGAAAAGCCCCAATTTCTTAGAGAACAAGTAGAAACACACTGTAATTAAATCTTTTGAACACTCAGGAAGGTTTTGTAGGACTACCTCTGTTTTGCCTCATGAATCTCAGATTTTTCCGTTTCTTCTTGGATATCAGTAGAGATCTTGAGATTTCTGGGGTGAATGACAGACTATGACCTGCTCTTGTGTGACATGTTCAGAAGACTCAAAGAAAGAAAAAATGAATCTGACTCCAAAGAAAGGAGAAAGCTTTGGGAATCCACAAAGGTGGCAATAGTTTTCTGGAAAGTCCAGAAGGAGGGGAAAAAATGAGTCCCCTATTTAACTTGACCTATTCCAGAGTTATCTGAGTCTCAATTTACAGGAGTTCTTCAGACTGGCTTGTGGGCATCTCGATAAGGCATTTTCTTGATTGCTAATTGATGTAGGATAGTCCAGTCCACTGTGGGGCAGTGCCATACCTAGGCAGCTGTGTAAGAAAGCCAGCTGTGCAGGCCAGGGAAAGCAAACCAGTAAGTGGTCTTTTTGCATGTTTTCTGCCCCTGCTCCTACTTATATTCCTGCCCTGACTTCCCTCAATGGTGAACTGTGACCAGGATGTGTAAGCCTTTTCTCTTCAAATCACAGCAACAGAAAATAACTGTAATATGAGGAGTGGTACCACGACAGAGATCTGGGTGGGTGAAGCTGGGTTCAGTTTTAGTCACTTCCTTTCAAGGCAAAGCAACAGCATCAAAAAGTGCAAGGGAAATAGTGTCAGCTCATCCCCAGCAGCAGGCATTCAAATAACAGCAGATTCCATCAGCAACTGAAAAATCCAAGAAAGTAGGCTATAGCATATAAATACATATATTTATATTTTATATATAAATACATAAAATACTAAAAGTGTAAATCACGACTGTTATATATAACAGCTATCTTTAAAGCTGATTGAGAAACAAGAACATTTGAAGACATACACTAACAAAGGCAGCTCATTACAAGGAAAACAGTATAACAGGCACTTAAAGAAGAAACTATAATCCAAGAGAGCATATTCATGACAGAAATAGATGAGCAGAGGAGCGCTATAGTGTAATCTATATCTCTAACATAATAGACCAACAAAACCCTAATGCTAATAGGAAAGGGAAAGAAAAGAACAAAGGCTACACCAACCAACCAGAAAGGCCACCACCCTCATTAGAGAAGTAGACAGCATTCAAAGTCACCTTAATGTAAATGGACTCAACTCACCAATAAGAGACACAATAAGGCTGACTGGATTAGAAAACTAGACCCAACTGTGTCATCTACAAGAAAAACTTAATCCCTAGAAATGACACCCACAGAAAGAGATGCAACGATTGGGAATCAGTCTATCATGCAAATGGAAGCCAAAAGCAAATGGTGTAACGATTTTGATACCTGATAAAGTATACAGAAAATGAAACTTACTCAGAGGCGATAAGAAGGGTCATTACATATTAATTAAGAAAAGCATCATAAAGAAGATAAAACAACTCTAAATGCATGTGCACTCTATATGGGGCTCCAAATTCCATAAAACAAAAGGATTGATGGTTCAGATGAGTGCCGATGCAATAACAGAGATTTCAGTACCACACTCCCATCCCTAAATCAGCCATCCAAAGTGAACATCAAAAAAGAAACTTTCAAAAATACAAAAGAAATGGACATTTTTT
>NC_022019.1:19693708-19696200 GCF_000317375.1 Microtus ochrogaster | reverse complement strand
CATAGACATTTACAGACTATTTCATCCCACAGAAACACAATACACTTTCTCCTCAACAGCCTTCTCTAAGATAGCCCACATTCTAGACCACAAAGCAAGTTTTAACACATAAAACCAAAGATGAAACAATTTATTTCTCTTACTAAGTCATAGTACACCAGAACTATAAATTCAATAGCAAAAAATTCCGGAAATGATGCATGATTATGGAAAGTGAACAATACACCCTTTAATGATCAGTGGGGTTAATTGAAAGAAATCACGGGAAATCTTAAAAATTCCTATAATCAAATGAAAATGAACGTACAGCTCACCAAACATGGGCGGCATAACTAAGGCAGCTCTGAGAGGAACGTGTGTAACCAGGAGGATGTTCATTAACAAATCAGAGAGTGTACAAAAAAAATACTGTAAGATTTGCCTCAAGGAACCAGAAAACAAGAACACAGATGGTGAAACATCAGACAGCAAGAAACAACAAAGACCAAGCAAAACTTAGTAAAACAGGACTGAAATATTAATACACAGAACAAACTAACAGGTGAGTCTTTAAAATACGCAGCAGGGTTAGCAAACACTCAGCCAAGTTAAACCAAAACCCAAAGTAACGAAAACTAATGGCCAATGTAAGCAAAGCCCTTAGCCAATTTAACCAAAACCCTTGGCCAATTTAACCCAAAAGGAAAGAGTGAGGACCAAATTAGCAACATTAGAATCGAGAATAGGGAGGTGACGACAGAATCCAATAAAATTCAGATCATTAGAGCATAGTTTCAAAATTTATATTCTCAGAAGTTGAAAAACCTAGAGAAAGTAGAGAAACCCTTAGGTATGTATGATCTGCTAAAATTGAATAAAATGGGCTGTAAACATCTCCAGCATACCCAGGAGCACCAAAGAGACTGCAACAGTATTAGACTGTCTCCACAAAAGCAAAACAAACAACAAACAAACATGGACCAAGGAGTGGAAGTTAATTGTAGCAAACCTTCCAAAGAGAGCTCTCCTAACAGGGATCCTCAAACTGTTCAATTACAAAGTATCCTTCACACTCTAATAAACTCCGCTGGACAAAAGAGCATAAAAAGTATGATGCTACCATTAAAAGTCATTTTGCCACTGATGACATATAAAAGCTGTCATGTGCTAAAACAGAACATAAAATTTTGGGAATATCTCTAAGAAGACTAAGAAGCAAATTTGTTCAATTAAAATATTTTAGTCTGTTTTATTAAAGTTTTATTTAAGTATCTTTTGCATTAAGTATTGACTGAATACTATGAAGCTCATACAATTGTTTCTAAAACTCTCATTAGCATTCTGGAACGTCAGTTAATGATTTCTTTGGTTGTTCTTTGTCATTTCATGTGCCCAATATATTCTTAACTGTCAGCAAGTGAAATCTAAAGCTTTCAAGATAACATCCTTCTTAATGCTTATAGCTTTAGCTGCCTTTTTTTCCATGCTGGGTTGCTTAAACTGCATATTCTGTATTCAAGCAGATGTTCAGAAAATAAATATTCATATCAAGTTTATGTCGCTTGTATTTCCACGCCTTACAGATTGTTTCAGAAGAGCCTACAGACTTCATTTTCTGGTTTTAAAATGTATCCAGAATATTCAAATTGTATTTACACATCTAATAAACACATGCATAAAGACATACAGTCATTTTAACAACCTCTGCCCTGTCAATCACCGACAGGCAAATATAACATGATGTGCTCTGGAGGTGTTCCAGTGTGCAATGCATTTGAATGTGCTGTAATGATGTGTCAAGACTGCTGTTCCAGGATGTCATCTACTATCAGTGCTGGTTTTTTTTAGATGCTCTCCTGTGCCCCATCAGAACAAATGTATATGTCTTTTTCCTCTTAGCAGTCAGGTTTATGCCTCTATTAGGAGCATGTACTTTTAAATCTAAATTAATGACACTGAATTGTCACTCTGTGCTGTAAGTATATAAATTTATGATTGTAAAACAACATATGCCTAAGAATCTGTTGCTTCTGTAGGCTGAAATATAATATTCTCTCTACTGGCATGATATCCTTTATAATCCTAACTAGCGACTTTGACCCCAACTCAGGCCAGATCTAGCTGGCATACTTCCCAACTAGTGTCACGTTAAATCTTCTGCCATTATGGCCACACTACACATGACAAAAGTTGAGGAGGAAGAAAGGGTTAGTGAGTGAAGTGTTGAAGATGCCCCCTTAGATACGTGACATGCTTACTCCAAATATAAATCATAACTTTAGAAGCCACCAAATCATGGTCCTGTCTTAGTGTTTCCTTCTCTCTTGGTATGATCTTAGCTTTGTCTATGAGGTCACATATCAGTTACTGTAAGAAAATAGCAGCGGAGCAGTGGTGGCACACACCTTTAATCCCAGTACTCAGGAGGCAGAGGCAGATGGATCTCTGTGAGTTTGAGGCCAGCCTGATCTACAAGAGCTAGTTCCAGGACAGACTCCAAAGCTACAGAGAAA
>NC_022019.1:19690806-19693608 GCF_000317375.1 Microtus ochrogaster | reverse complement strand
AGAAAGAAAGAAAGGAAGGAAGGAAGGAAGGAAGGAAGGAAGGAAGGAAGGAAGGAAGGAAGGAAGGAAGGAGCTTAGACCATCAAAAGGAAACAATGTAGATTTGGGGTTTTGAATCCATGGCACTGGGATCTTCAGCTTGGAGCCCATGGCAGATTTGGTACATCATGGCATGAATGCATGACAGAGGAATCTTGTTAAACTCACAATGGCTGGGGAAAAAAAAGACATACTGAAAGATCAGAGCCCAGATATCCCTCTCAAGGACATACCTCCATTGAACCAACTTCTATCCAGTAGGCCTTACCTATTAAAGGTTTCACTACTTCCCAGGATGGGGAGGAAGCAGACCTCCAAAACATGGGCCTTTAGGAGACATAACAGGTCCAAATTGCACTGGATTCTTTACACATTATCAAAATGTCAAGTCCAGTCTGAAGCTTCCATAGCCTGTATAGGAAATGCATTTACATACCTCTGCTAATTCACAGCCACACACACTCTTAAAACATAAGACAAGCAGGGAAAATACCCAGGGACTCTATGAAATGGGTCAAGTAATCTTCATTCTTCCTTGTACCAGCAACACTTTCCATATGATCAACTCAAAATAGATGCTTTAAAGTGAATTTGCATAGAAAGACTAATACATTTTAAATGACATGTGTTTCAGGATGCATACATTTAAGGTTATAGCACATATCTAGAGTACTCCAAGAGTGGTCCTCATGCAGCATCGCTGCTTGTCACAGAGGAACTTGTTAGAAACGCATGTGTTCAGACCATACACCAGGTTTGCTGAATCAAATCTACATTTCTTTAACCAACTCCCTATTGCTGTACATCTGGAGTAACAAAGACCACACACAGCATGTGGTTGTGACTCCAATTACTTATTTGAGCTACACATTCACAAACACAGGTACAATTCAACATCATCCTGGCAGGCAGAACTAAGACCATTACACTGACCAAGATGATCCTTATTCTGCTAAGTCAGAGAGGCATGACCATCATTAGCGCCACTCTCTACAAGATTATGGCAACCAATTACATTCAAACTACCACATTAGGTGAAAGTAGAAGACAAGACTTTTCCAAGAACATTCACAACTGGACTACAAATATTCTACTTCAACTAGAACACCAAAAAGACTAGGCATTTTGAAAAAAAATAGTTTTTAGGATACCATTCTATTTTAGAGAGCTTATTCTGATTGTAGGGTTTATGCTAATACAAGTCTTCAACCGCTGAGCAACACCTTCAATCCTACAGGGAGGAAATAAATGAGATGGGGTAGGATGCAGGGAGTATAATCAACGTAGAAAACAGAGAAACACTGATGGCCTGAAACTACAGTAATAACTGAGCTTTAAGATCTAGAGGGAATCAAAGGTGCTTCAAGGGTGGGCTTGTTAGGATTTAAAGATCAATTGAGATATAAAACAGGAGAGGAATAGGGGCAACATTTCTTGAAAGGCCTGTTTTTTTACAAAGCAAGGGAAATTTCCAGATGCAAGCAGTCAAATGGGGTCGCAGCAGCCAGGGAGAATGAGCAGGTAGATCAGCAGGGCTCTGGGAAGAGCAGAAATAGATGCCATGACTTTCACAGACATGTCTGATGACCAAGGTGACAACTCATTGAGGAAAAGTTGAATTGTTCAATAATGCCATCAGTGCAATTAAGATGTAGCACTAGAGAATGAGGAAAAGCAGGACAACAGCAAAACCAGCAGCTCCTTTCATAATGAGATGGACATTGAAGAGTTTTATCTTAAAATGCCTAAAAAGACTAACAATGTTGACAACAAATTCATCTCATGATAAAGATACTCTATGTCACAAGAAATGAAAAGCAAATATGCAGAGATTGAAAGACTTGACTAAAAGTTAGAAAACAGTGTATTGAAAGAAAAATTACCCATGTACAAATAAAAAGACCCTAACAGTGAAAACGAAGATGAGGAAAATTTGATGAGGATAAGAAACACACCCCAGAGCACTATGGTTAACAACTACAAACCAATGAAGAATTTCAGAGGGTAAAGATTAAGTAATGAGAACATTTCTTGCTTACTTGTGCTATAGTACCCCACTTACTGTTTTAATTCTAGGAATATTATCAATGTGAATACACCGCAAATCAATAGAGAAGCTCCAGGAGGAAAATTTAACAACCTGTTCATGAGAAGAGTTAAAGATGCTCATGCTCATTAACCCCAAAGATTCATCCTAAGAAAATGAGAAGTATGCTTAATGATTTATGAGTTTCAACAGACACTCACCAAGTAAATTAAAAATAAACTTTAAAAAGCCCCTAAAACCTAAAATCAATTTAAAAATGGCTATATACTAAAAATATAGACCATTTAAAAAACCATTTTCAAAAGATGTTTAATAATATATCCTTAAAATAGTTATCAAATGGCCACTCTCTGTTCTGTTCTGTGACATTAGTATTATGTTTTATTATAGAAAAGATCCATATGAAGTCCAACACTGTAAAAAACCATACACATCTACTGCTTTATCAGTGCCATAAAAATGTTTCGGGGCAAAACACCATGAGACACTAACAGTTCTTGCATCAGGAAGAGAAGACTCCCACTTATTTACATTGTCTTATTCTTCTCCGTATTTTCTGACTTTCTACAGTGATCATGTATTATATATTTTAAGTAATAAATCCTAATTTTCCTTATCCCCATTTCAAACAAAAAGTAACTTTCCTTTGAGTTACTTCAAAGGAGACAAGGTAGCATTTTCAAAGAGAAATTTAACTGAACCGATAAAAAGGAACA
>NC_022019.1:19679931-19690475 GCF_000317375.1 Microtus ochrogaster | reverse complement strand
GGTCCTTGGACTTCCCACAGGGCAGGGAACCCTGATTGCTCTTTGGGCTGATGAGGGATGGGGACTTGATTTGGGGGAGGGGGAGTGAAATGGGAGGCGGTGGGGGGCGGAGACAGAAATCTTAAATAAATAAATTAATAAATAAATAAATGCAATTTAAAAAAGAACAAAAATGAGGAAAACCATCATCTATGTGACTCCACTGAAACTGTCTGTACTAAGGCTATCACAGTCTCCAGGTAAGCCAGCAGGTGGTCCCAGATGGTGGGGAGCCCCTCAGGACACATATATGACAAGCCTCTGAGGTTGGGCCTTCTCGTGCCAAGGTCTGAGGCTTTTACTAACTGTCCTTAGAATGCCCTTCGCCAGCTGGCACACATGATAGGATATAAAATACTTTAACTCTGTCTTTTTAGTCAATGGCTTTATAGTGACTAATTGTGTGCCAAAGCCAGATTTTGCGTTATCTCTTCAGTGGGAAATCTCAAATAAATTGATTTATATACTCTGGAAAAATGTAGAACGTTCAGTTTTATCGCCAGGAGACAGAACTTTGCCAAAGTAAAAACCTCTAAAATACTGTGGAAATAAGTTTTAAGCCTTTGCTCAGCAATCTGATGTTAATATTTTCTTGCCAGAAACTGATACCCTGGGCGACCACCTGTGACTTAGAAAGTCAGCAGCTGACCTTGGTCCTTGTTTAGAGATTTCTGCACCTGCCACTCCCTCTGATACTTAGACATTAAAGACAGGAGAGCCTTGGTAAGCCACCAAACATCATAGAGGAGGTAGAAAGGATGTCCCAGTGTGAACCTCACAATCTCCATTCTGTACCATTCTCAAGCTCTAAGACACTCAGTCAATAAGTGGCTCAGGGACTGTCACTGTATAGGGAATGGTGCTAGAGATGTGTTTAATCCTCACAGTAACTGCTATGGAATGTGATTATTTTCTATTTACAAAATAAAAACTTCACAAGTCATGGTCTAGCACTACTCAGTTAATGGTTGCAGCATGAGACAACCTGTATATATCATAAGCAGGAAACCCCAATACCTCTAGTTTCCCCAGAGACCTTGCAACTGTAGATGGTAAGAGCTCAGGAACACAAACACACACACACACACACACACGTTGCAGACTGCTGATTCAACACATGAATGAACATGAATTAACTGCTCAGTTAGTGAGTCTCAACACGCTCCCCTCTTCATTTCTTTAAGTAAATTCTATTCAAATTCTGCCCATGGCCATAAAGTACTATGGTTTATTCTGCAGTGAGTACGTGCACACACTGAATCACTGTACACAGAGGATGAGACTTTTCTTTCTAACTCACCCTGGGATAATCCAATACTTACAAACATCCTCATTTGGAATTTATTTGACCTTATGTAATTACTTCATTATATTACAGCATACTTGACTTGACTAACAGGCAACTTCACCTGTTCCATGGAAGGGCAGACAATGCAGTCAATGTTGTAACTTAAAATGGCCTGGTAAAAGTAAAAGCACAAAAATAATTGGATGAAAGCATTTTCTAAACTGAGAGGAGTCTCATGTAGTCCAAGCTGGCCTTGTGCTCATTATGTAGCCAAGGCTGCCCTTGAACTCCTTGACTGTCCTCCACCTGCTGAGTACTGACGTGGCATGTCCCTTCCACCATGCCAGCTATCAAAAGCAATTTTAATAGTGGTACAGTATCATTTAAGCAACTAGCACTATTAAAAATATTAATGAATTATTTTAAGTTTTCCATACCATGTTCTTGATATCCAGCATATATTTTATACCCACAGTACAGCTCAGCTCAGATGATCTGCATTCCAAGTTCTCACACCCTCCGTCAATTTTTCCCTCTCTTCCTTTCACTCAGTTTCTGTGGGAATGGGCAAGTGGTAATTTCCCTGATGGATTCATATATCAGTCCAGTATTTCCTTTTTGAATTCTGCTCAGGCAATGCTCTGTTTTTCAACATTCAGATATAAGACTCAGAGGAACCAAGCTATATCAGCTATATCAGCATCACATATGGTAAGATTTTCCAGGACCAGCTGGGTCTCCAATCATCTTTGACTCTTATGAACCTGAGGCAGACTTAGAAAATCATAAAACCATGACCTAAATAGAAGTATCAATATATTTAATAAATTACAATGATTTCTCAAAAGTGGCATGACTTTAACCATGCATGATTTAACCTGCATTCGGTAATATATGGAGCAGGAACATGAGGCCCTGCCCAGGGGAGCAGCTGAAGGCTGCTTGAGGAGAGGAGGTCATTATCTTCAGTTACATGACCACTTGAGTTATTCATGTTCCAGGGGACAGTGTAACACCCATGCCCACGTGCATGGCCCTGGTTAAACCTAGTGGGTCACAAGGCAAAACAAAAAAGAGATGAAGTTTGACATTTCTCAAGAGACATAATTTGACACACTTTAAAGAATGGAATACAAGCATACATACACACACGTATCATATACATACATACACATAATGTACATTTTAACTTTTTTGAGGTAGTATATTACATTGTGGCTTGGGATGTTTTGGAACTCCTATGCAGACTATATCAACGTTGAACTCAAGAGATATCTGCCTTTCATTGAAAGTGTGTGCAACTGTGTGTGTGTGTGTGTGTGTGTGTGTGTGTGTGTGTACTTTTAATGAGGTAATGACACTGTGGTGGTAATTCTTACACACACACATACACAGAAGTACCATAGACTATTCAAGAAAAACCCCAGTGCAAGTTATAGAAACTTCATTCAAGTTGTTAGTCAAGAAAGTCCAAGAGACTCAAAAATAATTCTACACTGTCGCTATTATTCTAGGTCCCTAAGAGAAATTGGAGCTAAGTCTCTACTTCTGAAGATGCCACGCACTTCAGATACAAGACTCAGAGGAACGAGCTATATCTGACCTGAAAGCCTCCTCCAAAAGGTCTAGTTTTCAAAGTATCTGAAGATGCTTGTAAGCTGCCAAAGGAGGAAACCAATTAACAGATCTATCTAGTGGCAATACCTATGTACCACAAGCATAACCAGCATAGCACAAGATCCCTGAAGGTGCCATAATGGCTCTTATATCCTGGTGGTAACCACAAGCTATCTAATTGGATTTAAGACTGACTCAACGGGGGGAGAAATTGGTCCTGGCATCACAAACTTAGCCAACTTCCACAGTTAGGGAGATCATGGATCTTAGAAATGAATCTACTACAGCCACTTGCCTAAACTAATATAATCCCTAAGTATAGTCTAAATCCTTATCCTTATATCCACAGTAAAGGGTAGTTCTCAATCCTCAGCAAAGAAGTCTTCTCTCTGAAACAGACAGAAAGTCATCACAGAAAGCTACAGCTAGTAAAAGTGTAGGGAACAACCGAGCATGGGGTGTTGTCTTAGGATTTCTATTGCTGTGAAGGGACACTGTGACCACGGCAACTCTTACAAAGCAAACATTTCATTGAAGGAGGCTCACTTAGAGTTGTAGAGGTCCAGTCCATTATGATCATGAAGGGGAGCATGGCAGCGTGCAGGCAGATGTGATGCTGGAGCTGAGAGTGCTCCATCTTGATTCAGGAACAACAGGAAGTTCAACTATCACAATGAGAGAAACTTAAAAATAAATCTCAAAGCCCATCCCCACAGTGACACACTTCCAACAAAAGATGTGGGCTAGATTATAGGTGTGCCCTCCAGCCTCAAAGTCTGGATTAAAGGGGTGTGTCATCCAGCCTCCTCCAACAAGACCACACTTCCCCCAATAATGTCACACCTCTGAAGAGTGTCACTCCCTATGAGTTTATGGGGGCCAAATTCAAACCACCACAGGTGTCCAAGCCCAACAGATACATCTACAACACATCTATTTTAAGAGTCAGCAGTACCAGTAAGTCAGCTGTCAAGACCTGAACAATGAAAATAAATACCAATTGACAAGTCAATGAGGATGGGGCCCCACTCCTACACAAGAATCATTGGGAATTAACATCTACTAGACAGAGAGAATTAGTATTTCCCTGGGGAAAAAATACAAGCAACACTAAATGGACTCAGATTTTATTTTTATTTATTTATCTATTTGGGTATAAGACAATAATTATTAAAGAAAAAGAAGCCATGAATTTGAGGAGAAGGAGAAAGATGGGAGGGATTGGAGAGGGAAGGAGAAAGAAGGGAATGATGTAATTGTATTTTAATTAAAAACAAAATAAAAATTTGAAAAGAGGATGGATTCTGCATCTAGGTGGGGACTTGCCTTTGATTTGTCCCTTCTGTGTTAACCTAATAACCTTTATGTTATTAGATCATGGACAGGTCAGGGATATGGCAAGGAAATCACCCCTAGGAAGGCAAGTTCACCTTGAGACAGTGTGCTTTCCCTCCCAGAACCCCTGACCTCCAGTGCAGGCCCACAAGGCAGCAAGCTGCCGTGAGATTTAGCTGTGAGACCCACATTGTTGAAGCCTATTCAGAAGGAGTGAATGTTTAGTCTTTTCCTGTAGGATCTGTCTAGAACCTAAGTATGCTTTAAGTTCCCTAACCTATGCTTTGGGCCACCTTCCTCTTTTCTTAAAGCTCCCTGCCTGTCAGTCCTCTGCCTGACCACATCTCAAGCGGGTAGCTTTTGTTCCTTCTCCTCCCCATTCTTCCCTTCCAGGCAGCTGGGAGATTTGCAGCCTGTCTGCCCAGGAGCTCCCCCTTCTAGAATCTAACAAATTCCCCTTGGCTTCTCTTCCAGTCTGTTCTTTGTACTCAACCTTCTATTTGTGTCCATTCTTAAGTTCTTTTATTGATGAAATGAAGAACCTTACTAGAGAAGCCTAAATTACAAGGTAGCCCTACTGGGACATCCTAAGGTTTGCAGGAACACTTCTTTCCTGTCTTTTGTTAATTGGCAGAAAAAAAAAAAAAACAAATGATTCCTGTACCCCTTGACAGCATTAATACAATTTTGTCAACAGGCATGTATTTTTAAAAATATCCAACATTGTGAACCATAAAAATACAAAGTAAAGTCACGTTAAATATCACCTCATGCCTGTCAGGGTGGCTCTTATCAAGAATAGAAATGATAATAAGTGTTGGTGAGGGTGTGGACAACGGGAAGCCCTGTGTGTCTCCAATGAGTATGCAAACTGGTCCCAACATGGATGCCAGGTTGGAGGGTCACCCAAAATTCAAAATCGGAACTACTACCTGACTTTGAAATGCCCTTTCTACTACACACTTAAAGAAAATTAAACCAACAACTCACAGAAATCTGAAATGTCATGATTATTGTCAAATTATGCACAATCACTGAGATATGGAAATACTGACATAAGTTTCCACTGACATGAATGACCAATAAACTATTATATGTGAATAATGTTCAGTCTTAGAGAATAATCTAGCCTTTACAATAGCATCAGTGAATCTGTAGCTCACTGTATTCAATGGAAAAAAAAAACTAAATGAGAAGAAAAACACACAACACACATTCTCACTAAGAGGGGTAATTAAATGTTGAGCATATATGAAAATAGCAGGGTAGAAGTTAACAATTAAGCAACGCAACGTCAGGAAGTAAAAAATGTCACGTGGGAAGCTAATCTAGAGGTTCAATGCATAGCATGCAGACTCCAGCTGATACACTACATACCAGGAACCTGCTCAGAAAGTAGAGTTTGGATCTTCTTACCATAGAACAGAAAGATAATTGCTTGAGATACAAACATGTTCTGGTAGCCTACTTAACTATACTAATTGTGTATACATGCATATGTATGTATATGCATTTATGTATATCAAACATGTTATACAACTTGATATATGTTGCTAGAGGCTGACTGCCCCAATTCTGGAAATGTTTCACTATTGATTTCAATATGAGTTTAATAATTTAAAATAGCAGCCTCCATTCCTCTTATTATTCTGCTCCCAAACCTGTCCCCAGAATTTTGACGTTTGTACTTGTATTTCCTAGGTGTAGTAAGATTCCTGTTCCTGTTGTGTACACTTTTTTCAAACCAACAGACCACAAAGACCTTCTGAAAAACCAGGTCAACTTGATGAGGCTTTCTGAAATCGGCCAATCACAATAATGTCAAAAGCTTTGACAATGTGTTTGTGCTAAATGCTAACAGCAAGAAGTTCTGCTTTTGTTTAAGCTGTGCTTGCTTGCAAAGGTCATGAAAGACCTATATAGGATTCTCTCTGCTGCAGCTGATGGCTGCTTACATCCTCTTACTCCCAAGGAGGGAGCTGCAAGTTAGGCTCAGCTGTGACTAAATTTTGCCCTGCAATACCTTAATGTTAGTTCCTGGCTTTTGGCACCATAACATATGTAAAAACATAGGAAGGAAACAGAAGGGAGAGAAGACACCAGCATACAGAACTATACTTCTAGACAAGATGTAGAAATAGGGATTGGATATATCTTTTTGCTTGAAAATGGCCAACCAAAATAAGAAAAAAAAAAACTAGGTAAAACAACACTGTTCGAGAAACTGAACCACAGGCAATGAAGGATGGTAATCTCAGAGAAATTATGAACGAATTAGGTGAGCTCTACAATTATGTCAGCTTGCGGTCTTCAGAGACACCCACACATAGAGAAGGAAGGAAAACCCAGGCAGAGCTCAATGGGCACCAGCACAGAGGAAGCTACAGCCAGGGTTTCAAAACCTGGGGGATAAGGAATGCTCAGGGCAGAGACCAATCATAGAGAACAGCACAGCAAAAGAACTTCACAAATCTGCAAGCATTTCGCATAAAATAAATAGAACATTAAATAGTTGCCTGTAAATAAACTACCCCAATCTAGAAAAGCAGCAGTGGAGATTAGAGAAAATGGTGCTATTCGATAAAGGGCCCATATAGCTCCTTTTCATACCATACACACTAGAATATTGAGATCATGGAGTACTACCTAGATTAACGTAGAAGGGCCCTGGCTTTGTGAAAAACACTGGTTCTTCTACTAAATGTTGTTCTGGTCACACCTAAGAAATTATGCAAACAAACCCCTCCCCACAAACCTCTTTTTGTCAACTTCATTATACCTCAGGAAAATCGTCATAATTTATAGAAATTCAAAAATCAATACTCACCATGCATCCAAAGAAATAGGGGCCGGGCAATGGTGGAGCACACCTTTAAACCCAGCACTCAGGAGGCAGAAGCAGGTGGATCTCTGTGAGTTCAAGGCCAGCATGGGCTACAAGAGCGAGTTCCAGGACAGGCTCTAAAACTACAGAGAAACCCTGTCTTAAAAAAAAAGGAGAAGGAAGAAGGAAGAAGGAAGAAGGAAGAAGGAGGAAGGACGAGGAGAAGGACGAGGAGGAGGAGGAGGAGGAAAGAAGAAGAAAGAAGAAAAGAGGGAAAGGAATCCATAATGAGGAGAAATTGAGGCCAGTGTAAACTGGCCTGAAATTCAAATATCAAAATTACCAAAAAATATATTAAAACTGCTGTTATAACCATATTGCAGGTGTTCAAAAGTTAAAACATGAAAGATATATTTTAAAAAAAGAATTACATAGAAAAAAGCTACAGTGCAGGGTATGAGAAAGATGCTGAATAATTTTAATGGAAAATAGGATATTGTAAAAAGTAAACCAAAAAAATTACAAAAGAACAGGATGTTCCATATGCTATACATCTTACTTCAGTCAATTAATATTCTTGATGTTGGAGTATCCAAAAGTAACAGAGGGAAATAGAAAGGTTGTTTGAGGGAAGAATGGGTAAATTGGAAAGAATTTTTACATTTGAGTAAAATCTATAAATCCATAATTATAAGAATTCTGATTTAGTTTTTTTCAAACTCATTCTAAACACAAGAAATATTGAACTATCTAAAAAGGCACAGATTTGCATAGGCTAACAGAACAAGGTCCAATAAGGAAAATAACTTTAAATCTATAAGTAAAGGACACGTTATGTAAAGAAAAAGACAGACATGATGGAATTGTGCAGATCCTGGAGAATCTCTTCACTGAACTACAGCTGTCCCCTAGAATGTTATACCCAATCAAAGCACCTTTTAAAAACGAGTTTGAAATCAACGTGTTAATGCATAGGAAAATTAAAAAGAAAATACAGCCAGCAGAACTGCACTATGAAAAATGCTGAGAAGTCTTTCTAAGATTAAAATATTTTTATACCATTACATATCTGATAAATGTTTTTATCTATGTAGCCATCACGATAAAGACTAGGAATATTCCTGCCACTAGGATATCATTCCTATCATAAAAGATTCCCAGGATCCTTTGTCACTTTTCCCTCCATATTCCACCTACCTGTTTGTTTTGCCATCACAGATGAGTTTGTGATATGAGAGCAAGGGCAGTTTTGCCTGCTGAGAAGAACCATTTCATGAGCAAAGCAACTATGAGTTCTAAACTAGTCACCACACGTCAGAGAACTGTCCTCCCATTCCAGATTCTTCTATGGCTAAGTGTCTAATACACTGTCCAAGGATAGTCCACAAGTGAAGAAAACAAATTTAAATGGAAATCACTGGGTTCTCATTTTCCAACCTTTCCATTAAGCTACCCAAATGACCCCATCAGAAAACCATTTTTGAATTTCTATTTACGTAAAATTTCTCCCCCAGACCTAACTCCAAGCACAGAGCATCAGTGTATCATTTCTCACTTCCTATTTTGGACTTTGAAACTCACTATGCTAATGTATTCAACAATCGGAACCAAAAGTTTCCATTTCTGATTCAAACTGTGTAGCTAAATCTACTCTGTGTTTCACTGTATGTATTTACCCTGTCATAACACATTAGATGCAATCTATTTTATGCACGCGTGAATCTTCAGCGATTCTTGTCTGTATTTTGTGGTGCGGAATATTTGATCTACGCATGTATTTATAACATCACTTGAGTCATTGCATATGGGTTTTCTGACTTTGAACTGTTTTACTCTTACCTCCTACTTAACATAACTTAACATTTAGATTTTGCTATTCAGAGAACGTGATTTATCCCAATATTTTTTCTCTCCCCTTAAGGAATCTGAGAAAGCTCTTCAATTGCTCAAATGACAACTGAAAGAGCTTGAATAGGCAGCTAGCAACTGCCTCCACCCTGCTAGTGCAATTGCTCATCATCCTTGGAAGTTATGAGCCATTTTACTTTACTTAATTGAGATCCTTAACTCTCGGAAAGGGTTAACAGTATTTTCTGGGCCATCCTGGACTTGAAGGTATTTGAAGACCTATCATTTAATGTCCCTTTACTGACCCATCACCAGCTCAGCGCCTGGTCTCTAACCCTTCATGGATCCGTCGCTAGGGCTTACACAAGAAAATACTGAAGGATCAATAGCGGGTACTCTCAGCTTGGATATCATCATAGCACCTTATGGTTGTGAAGCTCTGACCTCTGCCTTGGGAGATTTCCCATACAAGGTCAAGTAAGCTGTCATTGCTCCAACTTCTACACGAATTGCAGACACCTCTGGGGTCTACTGGTTCTTTCTTCCCTTAAGTCAGCTTTAGTCTCACAGTCATTTTCGAAGGTTCCATACTCAAAAGCTCTCAGTCTTGCTGAGCTAACATCAAAGTGTGGGCAGGGATGTTTCTGAATGCTTCAACAGAGATGCTCTTTCCTTTTGTCTTTCCTTGCTTTTGAAGGTCTCTCTCATTCCTTACCTTATAATCCCTTTTTTCGTGTTCAAAGTCAGTAAAGGAAGGTCAAGTCTCCCTTTCCCTTGCTTCATTCCCACTCTGCTCCCATCTTCCACATATATGGGTGCTCAGGATTGAGCCCATGGGGAGCATCCTAGATAATTCCCAATCTCAACCTCAGTCACATCTGCAAATGCCAGTTCACCATATAATGGAATGCATTTACAGGCTCCCTAGACCAGTCTTTGAACCTCTTTAGGACTTTTGAGAATATAGTAAACAAAGTGATTAATAAATGGTATTTTGAGAGTCAAGTTTGTAGAATGTAAAGTATAATACGGTTTATATAAAAATTTTAACTAAATAAATTGTATTCAGGTTTGGAAATACTAACAAAGGGAAGAACCACACACACACGAGAAAAAAAAACACGGAGAAAGAGCCCCTCTGCAGTGAGGAAAGCGATTCCATGCCTTTGTCCCAGGACAATCTTGTCCTGTTCGATTTTTGTGCACACGGAGCTCTATGACTGTTATTTAGATATCACTCTACTATAAAAACTATGGTTTAAAATACTACATTTACCATACCAAGAAGATAATCCTGGAAAATAAATAGGTATAATTATATAATGAAACTATAAAGCATTATTTGAGAATTTAAAAGACACCTGAAACAAAAGCATACATACCCTACAAACATATTTTGAGGGAATGAAAACCTAAAATCATTCCCCCCAAAAAACTTTCTGGTCAATAGGCTGGCCCACCAGAACAGTAATACCTATTTGAAAGGAAACACTGGATAATATGATAGACATACACACACACACATACACACCCCCACATATCTCTCTCTCTCTCTCTCTCTCTCTCTCTCTCTCTCTCTCTCTCTCTCTCTCT
>NC_022019.1:19675034-19679831 GCF_000317375.1 Microtus ochrogaster | reverse complement strand
TGTGTGTGTGTGTGTGTGTGTGTGTGTCTGTCTGTCTGTCTGTTTTACTGTGATTTCTGTTTGTGGAAGATAAAAGAGCAGATAACTAAATACTTATGAAAATAACACAAACTGGACAGCTATTCAATCTTAGCACTACTACAGAAAAGACAAATCACAGGGTTTGTTTTTTTTTTTTTTTTTTTTTTTTTTTTTACTTCAGTGCTACTGCGGTTGAAATGAGAAGATGCTTGCAGGGGAGCAAGTAGTTGCTGATATACAGCAGAATCGATGGCATTGAGCTCCAAGTCAGTCTGTGCTACAATAGTGAATTCCAGGCCAGCCAATGTGAGACTTGGTCTCAATGAGGAGAGGCAGGGAGCAGAATTAGAACAGCAATTCTTCTGAAGTTAGTAGGTCAGGGGTGGTCAGTGTAGACCAGAGACTTAGATCTACACTGCTGCCTCTGGCACCCAGAGTTCTTTAGAGATTCCTGTTCTGAAGCCAGGATTCTTCAGAAAAGAATTTTAGGATAAATATGTATGAAGCCAACTTGGAGGTCATTTAAAAGATTTTAATATAGGGTTAAGCCTGGGGTTCCCAGGGAGATGCTCAGGTACTGGACAGTACACAGCCATCGATGCGTGCAAGCTTTCCCACATAGACAGCCACACTCTTTCTTTAGACTAGCCCTGTGTGTTGTTGGAGGCTTCTGAAGCTACATCTCAGAGGGTTGCTAAAGAACTCAGACTACAGAGCAGTTCGTGGTGCACATTGGGAGAATAACAGCCGTCAAGGCCAAAAGGCTTTCCTTTACTATAAACAAAGCTTTATTGTTTCCTTTCTGAGATTCCTAGAAAATTGGATGTTTCAAGGAAGAAAAGGAGAGAGGCCGAGAAGATCACACAGTTAGGCCTTGAGCATATTTCCTTGTCATTGGAACAGTCTTATTTTAAATATACCTACAGAGAAAGATTGTTTCTATATAAGCAAACCTTTCAGCAAATGGTAATTGGACTGGAATTCTGAATTTTCAGTTGATGAGACTTTAACAAGGCTTTTTCATTGTGGGCTCTTTCTCATGCCCCTGTAACTTTCCCCATTTTTCTCCCTGACCTACACAGTCTACCTAGAAAGATTTCTAAAAATAACATTTAGAAACAGTAAAAAGAGACTTAATTACATTGTCCTGGCAATTAGACTTTAAGACTAGCTTGAGGGAATAAATTGGAGATATGGACAAATACATTAAGATATCAATTTTATTTCAGAATTATTGAAAATAGTAAAAGAAAGTATATAATGTTCAATAATATATATAATATAATTCAAATAAATTAGGATACAGCTATGTAATAGACTATGCAAGCATTAAACAGTACATTTAAGGCCTAAGTATTGAAACTAGATAGACACACAATGTTAATTAGAAAAGACAGAATGTTAATCTTATCTAAATTACACACTGCTATACTAACCAGTCATTCATAAATGATGCATATTCCCCATACAGAATTTCTGCATGGGATGGGCAGGAGATACTGAGACAGTATACATGAAATACCTATGATTACGAGGAGATAGAAAAATAAAGGAATTTTAAGCAGAATTATTTAGAATTAGACCTGGAAGCTGGATTGAATTTCTAAAGCACAAAGGAGTAACTGCAGTCATTTTACATTTATTCTCACACTTTCTCACATTTTAACCTACACTGAATTTCTTTCCTAATTATTCAATAGATGGAGTCTGCCTCTGGGATTTCAGGCTTCGCTCTCCTTCTATTTGCACCACTAGGTGATGGAGGAAGGTCATTGGTTAATTAATAAAGAAACTGCTTGGCCTCATAGGTTAGAACATAGTTGGGTGGAGTAAACAGAACAGAATGCTGGGAGGAAGAGGAAGTGAGCTCAGACGCCATGCTCCCGTCTCCCGGGCAGACACAATGAAGATCCTACCAAGATGGACATAGGCTAGAATCTTCCCGGTAAGCACACCTTGGGGTGCTACACACATTAATAGAAATGGGTAATCAAGATGTGAGAATTAGCCAGTAAGAAGCTAGAGCTAATGGGCCAAGCAGTGTTTAAATGAATACAGTTTGTGTGTTCTTATTTCTGGTGTAAAGGAACTAGGAAACAGAGCTGTGCTGCATCCCACAGCTGCTCAAATGTTAGCTAGGAGCGGCACGGCCGAATCGACAGGGGAAGCGTAAGTGCAGGAGAAGAGAAGAGGGACAGAAAGACAAAGCAATAAATCCTTTTCTTTTTCTCTCATGTGGAATCTAAGATAGACGGATAGCATGAAAGCAGGAGGAGGAAGCTCCAAGGAGGGGAAGTGAACCAGTGTCGGGAACTGAGCAGAGGCGGTGGGGGCCAACGACCGAAATAGATTGGAATGAAACATGGATTTGTCGTAAATAAAACCTCTCGTTCTGTGGGCTACCTGAAAGGATTAAAAGCCGACCCTCCCCCAAAGAGGGAATCAGTTGAATAAGTAAAGCACACTCTCTGCCTCACAATTGTATTGGAGTCTTGCTCACAGGCATTTTCCATCTTCTTCACTTAATCCATAACTAACAAAGAGTAAGCACCGAGTGTGTCTTTCTCCAGATCACCCTCTGCCTTTACGACCTTCCTTCAATGAACTTCTAGTCCTGGTGACCCGGGCCCTATTTCGTCTACTTATAAGTAATTTTGCACATAATTGTTTCACAAACTTATGTTCTGTATATTTCATTGAAAATCAAGGAAAAATTATCTTTGACAGTAATTTATCAATTAATTCTAGGGTCCTTCCTAACCAGCAATTAAGTTTTTCTGCCACCTGTTGTCAAACTGCAACTACCTATCAGGAGTACACAAGAGATCAAATAATTATTTCCCAAAGGTTTCGAGTCTTTCCCCAGTAAAAGTTATCTATATTTAATTTAAAAGTGAGCCAAAATAACCAGTGAGTATTTAATTGCCCCTTTTTATTTTTTTCTGAATAGAAAAAGATTTTTATTTTATAGAATAAAATAAAAAATAAAATAAAATAGAATAAAAGGATAATTATTGTATCTACTATCAAGCTAAAAAACCTTACTAGCTTCAAGTATTTTACATTGATATGGTTTTTCCATATAGATATAAATTTAAGGTTATTTTTGTATACTGTATTATATGTTACTATTTCTTTTTTTTTAATTTATTTATTTATTAAAGATTTCTGTCTCTTCCCCGCCACCGCTCTTACTCTAAAAATTCACAGGACGGAACTGTGGAGAGCCCTGTACCTACCCCGTTGCCTACCCTGGTCAGCTGTCGGGCCAACCTACCCAGGGTTGTGTTTTATTGTCCTCAGCCTTCAGGATCAATCCCTGAAGAGCATTCCCAGGAGAGAGCAGCCAGAACAAAGACTATTCTTCCTACTCCATCCCACAACTTCCTTCACCCCCTGCATTAAGTCCCTTGAACAACTAACCAGGGGTCCATCCTCACTCTCCGTAGTTCCCAAGTTAGAAGTCAGCTCACAAATGTTCTCTCTTTTCCTAAAGAGATTCAGTTCTCAGCTGCAGCTAGCTAGGCAATCTCTCCAGAACCAGAGAACATTCGACCTGTGTGTTCTGGTTTTGCCCAGTGAAATCACAAAGGTTCCATAACCGATACTTCATAAGACGACTTCAGAATGATTCTTATGTTATCTGTTGAAATGATACATGACTATTAAATGCTAATGCCCGTGCCTCTCAAAAGTCCTGACTTCACTGTAAGTCTGGCAGCTTCCGTTTGTGCCAGAATTTCTCTTCGATGGGCTGAGTACGTTGTCAGTCTGAGCTAGCATGCAAAACGATCTAATTTTTTTTATAGTGATAAGAATACTGAAGATAAGTAGTTAAGATAAAAATAAGTATACAAAAACAAAGGTCACCTCGTCTCTAGGACACAAATTACTTATAGCCACAATAGCCAATGGAACCAGCAAGAAACAGAAGCAAAACTAACTCAGAGTACAGCTGCCCAATGCCAGCTTTAGCAGTATCTATGCTATCCCTGAAACTTTGACCAAGACGATCACTAGGTGTCTTATTAGTATTTCTATTGCTGTGAAGAGACACCATGACCATGGGCAACTTTTATAAAGGAAAACATTTCACTAGGGGATAGCTTATAGTTTCAGAAATTTAGTCCATTATCATCCTGGTGGGACATAGCAGCATGCACACAGACACGGCGCAAGTGGTGTTGGGAATCCTACATCTTGATCCTCAGGGACCAAGAAGTGAACTGAGGTTCAAGCACATAAGGCTAGATCCTGAATGAATGTGGTGGGGTGAGGAGAACTAGCTCTGTGAAGTTTGCTGGCTCAAACCAGATGAGAATCCCAGCACAGAGAAGGAAGTGGGAATGGAATCGCAGGCCTAGCTAAAAAGTTGTGGGAAACTAATACCTTTGGGGGGTAGAGGGAGTCAGTTTTCTTTAAGAGTTTTGTCACTGGTAAATCAAAGGCAATACATCCAAGAATATGCACGTAGTACACATTAGATTTGATGGGCGAAAAAAATAAAAAGGAAAAGGAGAAAAGGTTAGGTGGGTAGAAGGAGGTGTTGATCTGGATGGGTTGAGGAGGGGGTGAATATGATCTCTAAGGCATTGAATGAAACTCTCAAGGAATGAAAAAAACAAAGCAAAAAACCGTAGGCTGTGAGCATATTGATGGAGAGCAAAAACTGAAGCTAAGGTTTAGAAATAAAGAAAAGCTTACTTCATGTGGACTTTTGCATGAAAGTTTTTTTTTAATTTATTTATTTATTAAGGATTTCTGCCTCCTCCCCGC
>NC_022019.1:19622608-19670893 GCF_000317375.1 Microtus ochrogaster | reverse complement strand
TAGGAGGGGGGGAGGTTGGAAGGGGGGAGAGTGGGAGGAGTGGGAGGCTGGGAGGAGGCGGAAAATTTTTTTTTCTTTCTTAATAAAAAAATATATAAAAAAAAGCGAAAGGATGCTAAATGTTTAGAGGCTATAAAAGTTGACTGCTCCCAGAATTGATGACTTCAGAGTTCTTACTACTCCTCCCCATATTCAAGCCATTAATAAATCATATTGATATTTTTTCTAAGATCGCTATGGATTTCACTCACTGTATTTCACTTCCGCTCATGTCCCTTCACATATCCTGGTGCCTGGTTGGATGGAACGTCTCACACCTACGTCATGACTTCTAATTCATTCTATATAACATCAAGGCAAACCTTTCCTCTATTTTTAATTAGACTGATGACTGACTGATTGATTGTGTTTATGTATATGTGTGTGGGCATACAGAAGTCAAAATGACAATTTGTAGGAGGAGTTGGTTCCTTTCTTCCACCATGTGGGTCCCAGGCTGTCAAAGTCACATCATCACAAGTGCCTTTTTTTATTTATTTATCATGTATACAATATTCTTTCTGCGTGTATGCCTGAAGGCCAGAAGAGGGCACCAGACCTCATTACAGATGGTTGTGAGCCACCATGTGGTTGCTGGGAATTGAACTTTGGAAGAGCAGGCAATGCTCTTAACCGCTGAGCCATCTCTCCAGCCCAATTACAAGTGCCTTTATGTGCTGGGTCATCCCACAGGCCCTAAACAACCTTCACAGAATACCATCTAGTTATTTGACACCCTCACCACCTGCTCCATGTCCCATAAAAGCTCCCTTCCTTTCTCAGATAAAGCCTTCAAGAGTTCCCTATTTTCTCAGATAAAAACCAAGCACCAAAATTTTCCACTTCATTATTCACATGGGGAAAAAAAAAGGATTTATTTTTCCAGGCCAAATTTAGAATTTTTTTTTTATTTTCTGTACTCTATTCTCTGAAGCCACAATCCTTAGAGAACTTATTTTCCCAGAGATATAGCCATTAAAAGTGACTAATTTGCAAGGACCATGTACTTGCTATCAATTTATTTGGTCTATTCTTTCATGGCTCCCCAGCAGCTTTAATTAATGACTTATTGTTATCCCTGGAAAACTAACACTTTGCTCTAATGAGAGTGTGCTGCACTCCTGAGACAGACAGGACGAGAATTCAAACCCTGGGTGCAAGCCTCTCTAGTGGCCAAAATCACCCATTAAGAAGTTCAATGCTCCTCCTTCCCGAGGATCAGTTCTACTGTCCACACTGAAGACTGCTCCTCTCCATGTCTGGAAGAACTGTCACTCTTTGAGAATAGTTTCAAGAGATGTTACCCACCTCAACCAAGAAAGGCATCTACCCATTTTCAGCCTGGTGGCATGCGCACACACAGTTATCTGGAGCCCAACCAAACCCGAGGACATTACCTTCTTTCCTTCCCTGTTCATTTTATTTATTTATTTATTTATTTATTTATTTAGGATTTCTGCCTCCTCCCCGCCACCGCCTCCCATTTCCCTCCCCCTCCCCCGATCAAGTCCCTCTCCCTCATCAGCTCGAAGAGCAATCAGGGTTCCCTGACCTGTGGGAAGTCCAAGGACCACCCACCTCCATCCAGGTTTAGTAAGTTGAGCATCCAAACTGCCTAGGCTCCCCCAAAGCCAGTATGTGCAGTAGGATCAAAAGCCCATTGCCATTGTTCTTGAGTTCTCAGTAGTCCTCAATAAGAAAGTATGGAATATATACATATTAGAGTATTACTCAGCAGTTAAAAACAAGGAATTCTTGAAGTTTGCGTACAAATGGATGGAAATAGAAAACACTTCCCTGTTCATTTAAACTCGATTGTGTGACCTGTACCGCATCAGCAAAGCGCAGAGTGCAGGCCTGCTATCGGCCCCAAGGGCTCACCGCCTTTTATGAGGCTTAGCTTAACTAGAATCTGAGCATTTCAGTTCCACAGTAGGCTTTGTATCCTGCCTGTCTGTTCCCAGGAAAGTTAACCCGAGGTCAGGCAACTAGACAGGAGAGGAAGCTACCAGTCTGCTTAAAAGGCTTCCCATCAATCTTTTATACCCTGAGATTTTAAGGGGTTTGGCCCAGCAGGTCCAAGTTTTTGATGTTATTTCCTGTATCGTATTTGCCAGGACTGAACAGACTTCAGTCAGATCCAAGCTACTCCGTTTATTTCTGTTCATTCTGACCTTTTACCTTTGTGTACTTTCAATGATTATTCTTAGAATTTTAATTATGTTCGTGCACACACTGCCCTGTTGAGAACCTTGGCCTTAAATCTATTTATGCATCTGTGTCTACAGCATCTCACGGACTGCTTCACCCTTCCGCCTTAAATACAGGTATGACAATGCTCGTCAATCATGCTTGCCTTTGTTACCTATTGGGGTTTTACCAGATTAGAAACATTTGGGGGATTTAAAATGAGACAGTTGTATTTTCTGAGAGCCTGGAAGTAAGAAGTCAGCAGTATGTTTCACTGGGTTTAAAGTGCTGGTTTCTTTGGAAGTTCTGGAAAGAGCCCACTTCTCTGCTCTTTTCCCCAGCATCTAGAGACTCTCTCTCTCTCTCTCTCTCTCTCTGTCTCTCTCTCTCTCTCTCTCTCTCATCTCCCGCTTTTGTGCTCTGAGGACACCTGTCTTCCATCGGCAAAGCTCCTTCCTGCACGCTGTGTATGTGAATCACATTTTCTCCCAGGCTGTGGCACGCACTCCTCACTCCCTCCGCATGAGATACTTGTGATATTTGAGGACCACAATACACTTCCCATCTCAAGATATTTAATAATTGCCACAAAAGCCCTTTGCCATTTAGAGCAACAGTGTTGCGGGTTCTGAGATAATTACAGCTTGAGGGTTTCAGGGAAACCATTACGAGTTATAATGTTGACACACTCATTGCCGCTCTTGCTAGATCCCCGTTAAACTAGCGACAGTGACGCCATCCAAACCCCAACCTACGTCAGCCAGGCCCATTTTCCTATTCTCTGTAGTAAGGACTCCATTCCAAATTCAAGTGCAGGGCCCTTCCAGGATGTCAGCACACGCAACTCACACACCCACATAGGGGTGGCACTTTGCCCTCTCCAGCACCCTGCTGAGATGTGAACTCCTGGTATTTAAAATCATAAATGGCATGAATGAAACTAATGCAATCCAAACAGCTCATGAGTTTATATAGATTATTCAGGAAGGAGTACTCAAAGGTTATATTCGAGCTCCTTCTTAACTGAGCAAGAAAACAGAATTGAGTTCGAAAAGATGTCATCTCGCAATTATTTCTGAAAGGCTCAACATGGCCAAAGAATAGGATGAACTCAGTAGGTACTCTGAGTCCCTTCATAAAGGTCAAGACACCTCCTTGTTTAACTGCTGTCTTTGATTATCTACCACCTAGTTAGTCTTGTACTTTGGGGGTTAGATATACTAATACCAGATAAGCCTTAAAAAAAGAAAAGAAAAAGACATTGAGAAATAAAACTTTTCAAATTTCTAAATAGCAGATTCTGGCCCTTTATAATCTCAGGAAAGAATGTCTCAACACGAATTTAAGCGCACTGCCAAAGTTTCCAGATACATGAGGCAGGCACTCCTCCTCCCATTGTGGAGAGGGAACCTGCTCTCATCCTGTTGAGCCATCTCACAGGTGCTGGTGCAAAATACTTAACATCACGTGCCTTCCACATCCTGGGGAGAGCGAACTCCCAAAGCGCTACTCCCAAAGCTCTACTCCCAGCGCAAAGCAATCTTACAGCACTACTTATTTCTGACTTACATATGAAATTACTTCCACTGGGAGGTATTTAAAATGACCAAGACAGTTCTTTGTTTTTAGGAGAAATCAGTCAAAATTGGGCCTCTGTAGCAATCATCATAGCTGAGTTAATATGACTGAGTTTTTCAAGTTGGTTTCATGACGGGCAGTAGCAAGTACAATATTAAAATCCGGATAACAAGACCAGTTCACTTATCTAACAACTGTCTGCTCCCAGCACACGATTAATTTAATTTTTATTCAAAGTTCCCATTAATTACAGCATGGTAGACAAGATCATAAAATAAACATCCTATTTCCTATTTTTTCAATGCTAGTCAGAATTTTAAGGTTAGCATATAGCATGGCTTTAAAATGAACTTTACCCTTTGTTGTGGTGACATTTTAAATTGAAGAGCTTAGAGCAGAAACACAGATAAAAGCACTTTCTTAAAGGGGGGAAGGTATATATCCTGGGAACCTCATTGGGCAGTAAAAAAATGACAACAACTATAAAAGCCACATTTAGCATGTTTTACATTGTGTTGGGTGGGGACAGATGATACGCAGTGAAAATCTTTTTACTCAATTTTAAGTTTTCACTTAACTACAAGAAGTTCATTATCAATTCAAGTTGAACCACCTGATCTACAAACCCAAGAAACAGTAACAGGATCAAAAACACCACAAGAAGTCAGCTTTATTTATGAATCAATCCCACAGAAATCTGCCCTAGCAGAGTGAATTTGGAATGCTCAGATCTATCTCACTGGTAATCTGGAAATTCTCACATAAATTCCATTATAGAACCTAAGCAAAAGGTGGTGGGTGAGTCTATGGGTGATTCGGAGCTGCTTGCTTGAAAGGTGGAAGATATCAAAGGAGTATTTGACTCTGGGCTCCCAACCTCACTTAGCTACCCAGAGGCCTTTCATCATCTCTGAACACCTGGCGTCTTTTAGAGACGTTCAGCTGAAGACGGGGTCACAAGAGAGGAAAGAAGGGCTCTTAGAACACAGATAACCAGTGGTTTTCTGAAGAATTTTCAAAGCTCAGCTTTCTGAGAACATAACCCAGGCAAACATGATGCTTTTAATACAACCAGCAGTGGAATTCAGGCAATGCATTTCCAAGGTCATGCATCTCCCCCCCTGAGTGAGCTCAGGTGCCCAGTTTGCCCTGCCTAACACGAATACTCACAGCTGGTACCAGAGCCCGGGGACTGTTAAAAGGCTATTCCAATTCTCAAAATATGTTCTCTTCTCTTATACATAATGGCAACTAAAACTGCTGAATCTCTTAGCAAACCATGATGAATTGTGGCCAGGAAGCAACATATCTTGAAAAAAAGAATGAGGATTTATCATTCTCTCCCTCTCTCCTAACTAAAACAATTAATTGGTAACATAACAAAGTCTCAGCAGTAAATGAAAAATGACCTAATCCCCTAAAGCAGATGCTATGTCTTCAACTTCGATTGCAAGGGGTGTTCAAAGGATTCCTATGCTCTTGTTGTCTGTTGTATTGCCTTAAAAACTAAAGACTAGAGGTTCAACTTGGGATCATAAAGATAAAAGAAAGGAATAAGAGGAATAATTCTCTTGACTACAAATTAAATCAAGAGTCACTCTGCAAGGGAGGAGCTTTGAAGCTGTAGCTTCAATCCAACAAGTACACAGCCGGACAGCTTGAACAGCCTAGGGCTGCTCTAGAATTTGTAACAGAAAGCAAACTATTGCCCTCGGGGTTGGAGAGACTAGGAGAGGTGCCAACTTACTTTGTGGAGATGGCCACAGGAACGCCACTGCATTGTGTAGCTCTCAGGGCTTTGTAAAGCTTCGTCAAGCAGCCCTGGAAACATCCAAGAAACGAGGCGTCTTCTCGCAGAGCAAAAGGAGAGGAGCCATTTTGAAATGCTCCAGAGAGGACAACGCTCCTTAATAAGGATGAGTCTCAGGAGAAACTACTTAACCAGAATACATCGGATGAGCATGGGACACGGGGCAAACTTTTTCCAGCTGGCCTTCTAACTGGGAGAAGGGCAATGCCAAACCCAGCCCCCTCAAACCTTCCTGCTCCCCCTAAAGGGGGATAAACCCATAAAACGCATGTAACAATCACAACTTAGAGGCACAAACTCTAAAGAGAGCCGATCACAAATGTGTGGGACAAATCTCTAATTACTGCATCTCACAACCACATAACTGCCTGTCCATAACAATTCTTTTCTCCGGTATATCAAACCTAGCTATGACAACAACTACACAAAGTATCGCTCTATTTTGCTTTCTTTTGCTGTGATAAAACCTGACAAAAAGCCAACCTGAGGAGAAAAGGGTTTCTTTGACTTACACTTCCATGTCGTAGTCCATCAGGGAGGGAAGTCACAGCAGGCGCTCAAACAGGAACCTGGAGGCAGGAACTGAAGCAGAAGCCATGAAGAAACACCACTACTGGTTTTCTTCCCATGACTCCCTCAGCATGCTTTGTTATATATATCCTAAAACTCCCTGCCCAGGAATAGCACTGCCCACAGTGGACTGGGCCCTCCCACATCAATCACTGATCAAGAAAATGCACTACAGGTTTGCCCACAGGCCAATCTAATGGGGGGGGGGAAGCAAAGAAAAAACATACTCATAAAATGAATGAAGAATACATTTGGTGGATTTAACCTCTTGGACATGACTAATGAGACGCTCTGAGCTTGATGAGCTCCAAAATGAAAAAGAAAAGAGGAAAGGCTAAAAAGGTAAAAAGGAAACCTGAACCATAATTCCCAGGATTGAACAACTACTACGCAGGTCTATGTAATAATAAAAACACTAGACAAAGAAGCAGACACACTATTTCAGTCATGACAGAGAAATTCCCCCAAATATCAGACACTGAGTTCTAGACTCAGGGATCTCAGGAAACATCAAGCAGTATAAATACAGCCAGATCCCAACAACAAATAGGCAACCACAATAAAATCCTCAATAGCCTTGGTTGTATTATTTTCAAACTATGGGAAGACAAAATAAAGAAATACTTTCCAAAAGAAAGTTGAGTTCAAGGCAAACCTGGGCTACATGGGCCCTCTCTCACCCAGCTAGACACTGAGCTGTGAGGCCAGCCTACGCTAAGTGAAATCCGTCCTGTCTCTACACCTTCTCTTCTCAAATCCCATTTCACCTTCTACAGAATGGAACAAAGTTAAGAGCTGCATCTAAATTCTTTTGAACATCCTGTAACCACAGAGTCAGTATAGCAGCGAAAGATACGGACTAGTGGCTAACAACACTTGCTTCTCTTTCAGAGAATTCAGTTCCCAGCACAGGCATGGTGGCTCATAACCACCTATAACTGCAGTTCTAGAGGATCTAATGCCCTCTTCTGGCTGCCTTCAGGTAAATCAGACTTGTTCGGCAAGATCCTTCATCTTCCAAGCCCTCTTTAGTGCTTATTCCAGACGAGACCATTTTCTTTAATGCTCTTATAACATATTTGGGACAGGGAAAAAAGGTTTGTTTTCAATTATGTTTACTTACAATTAATTCATTTTAATCCTAAAAGTAAATCTTGGGAGAATATGCAGTTCTTGAAATTAGAAATTAGTCTTTTACTGTTCTTTGATGAGAGTTATAAGACATCAAAAACCTAAGGTTTTTTTTTAATGATGTTACTTGTTTTACATGTTGATGAGATCTCGGCTGAGATTTGGCTTCTGTTTAGGAATAAGGCAAAATGTTTGAGTTATAGGAAACCATAAGGATTTTAGTAGGACATGTGAATGGAATATACACAATATCCACACATTATAAAATGAATGGAGAGGTAATCTCTAGCATGCCTGACTCTCAAAAGCAGGGTTACACATTAGTAAAAGAGGAAGAAAAATGTCGCAGTGGTGCAGACTTCAAATATGCAGCATTGGTACTTCTGGGTGTTAATAGAGGGAACATGGTGCCAACTGCATGTCAAAATACCTTCAAGGGAAGACTGGAGCCAAGAAGAGTCAGGGCCACACCTTGACCAGATCTGCTTATTCCGATTCACCTCTGGCTCTCTATTAGGACCTAAACCTTATATAAGGACTCCCCAAATGAACTTGACCCACAAATCCTCTTCGTTCCTCTTCTGAATGTGGAAACATTGAGTAAATCTCTTTTTTCTTCTTTTTACAATAATTTCTTTCTCCAATTGGCTGACTGAGGGTGATTAATTGCCCAGCCTGCCCAAGCTCTACCCCAGTTGTTTGTTCGTTTGTTTGTTTCAGGTTTATTTTTGTTTTGTGTTTTTTCCCTTTGACCTTTGTTCCATAGTATTCTGAGAAGGGAGACTTGGAGTGCAGTTATCCTAATAGATGGTATAACATACCTTAAGTTGGCAACTTGTCATGTGATGTCTGAGTTCACTAAGATGGTGACTCTGGAAGCAGGGTTATATTTCCCAATCCCCAGTTTCAGATCCATACATGTTTATCTCAACATGTTCTCCATGTCCCCGTGGATGGAGATGGTCTGCCTGACCCCAAACCTATTATAAGGATAGAGAGCAAAATACTCTAAGAGTAAAAGTCCTCTGGCTTTGAAAACAGCTATTTATGTCTATTTGTTTATGTAATTACGTAAGAGCACCTACTACCTACTTGGATAGCAACATGTCAAAACTTCTGTAGTAAGGACTTTGCAATCATAAATTCCTTATGTTCATGTTTATCACGCAAACTTTTTCTTTCCCTTTTAATTATAAAGAATCACTTTGCTGAATATATTAATCTGGGTTGGCAGTTATTATCTTTCAAAACTTGAAATGCATTGTTTCATGATTTTCTGCCTTCTAGTCTCTGCTGAGATAGCTATGTTGTCTTTTAATCAGACTGAATTATGTGACTTAGTGTTTTCTCTCTTATGGGTTACAATATACTTTCATAATTCTGTTTATTCAATGTTTCAACCCTACTATGATGTGAGGAGGTAATTTTTTTGGTCTCACCTGGCATTCTAAATCTCTTTTGTTTCTTCATGGTCATTCTCCTATGGAAGACACTCAAACAGTCTTATACAGATGAGAGAGAAATATATCCACAGGGACACAAGAAAGAATAAACTGTGCTAGGCAGTTTGGATGCTCAACTTGCTAGACCTGGGTGGAGGTGGGGATTCCTTGGACTTCCCACAGGACAGGGAACCCTGATTGCTTTTCGGACTGGGGGGGAGACTTAATTGGGGGAGGGGGAGGGAAATGGGAGGCGGTGGTGGGGAAGAGACAGAAATCATTAATAAATAAATAAATTAAAAAAAAGAATAAACTGTGCTAGAACAACAGATAAACACATGACAATAAGGAAAGTAGTGTTAGAGAAAAACAAAAGGACAAGAATGAACATAAACAGCAAAGCCACAAAAATACTACAAATCAACACAGAAATTAATGAAATAAAAATATAAAAGAAAATACAAAAATCTGCGAGTTAGTTCTTCAAAAAGGTATATAAGATTGATAAACTTTTTCAGCTAAACTGACCAAAAGAAAGACATGATGCAAATTAATAAAATTAGAGGTGAGGAAAAATATGATAACAAATGAAAATTCAAAGCATTATCACGGTATATATTGAGAATCTACATTGTAATAAATAAAAAAATCTTTAAAAAATGGATAAATTTCTGGAAAAATATGATATGTCTACAAGTATTTATTGGTTTTTTTCTTGTTTTCTTAGAAGGGAGGGTGTGGGTATAGCATATGGGATGTATGTGGGTGCATTTACCCAGACATGAATGTGTGGAGGTCAGAGGTCAATGTCAAGTGTCTTCCTCTATCAGTCTTCACATTACTGTTTTAAGATAATGATGTGGGATTTCCCTCTGTATGCTGTGATTACCATTAATGAATAAATAAATTGCTTTGGACCTATAGCAGGGCAGAATTTAGCTAGACGGGGAAAACTAAACCAAATGCTGGGAGAAAGAAAGGTGGAGTGAGAGAGAAGCCATGTAGCCCCACTAGAGAAAGATGTTGGGACTTTAGCCACTAATCCACAGCCATGTGGCCATACACAAATTACTAGAAATGGGTTAAATTAAAATGTAAGAGTTAGCCAGTAAGAAGCTAGAGCTACTGAGCCAAGCAGTGTTTTAAATGATATAGTTTCTGTGTGATTATTTTGGGGCTGAACAGCCAGGAACTAACTAGCGGCCTCATAGCAACAAGATAAGATCTCTAACCAAACCTGTAGCTTACCATTTTAGTTAGACTGGCTGATCAGCAAGTCTCTTGGATCAGCTTGACTCTAAGGAGACCCCCACCCAACCCCATGTTGGGTTACAGATACATACTGCTAGGCCCCGCTTTTCCATAGGTGCTAAGGATTTGAACTTAGTACTTGTACTTCTAAGTCATCTACTCAGCCCCCAGATAAATGCGTGTCCATAAACAACTTAAATAGGTCTGTAATGAAGTTGAAACAGTAATACAGTGTCTCCAAACTATTCCAAACCGAGGTCCAAATGAAATCATGATTTAAATCTATCAAACTTTTAAGAAACCAACACAAAAAATAGAAGGGGAAGGAATACTGCTAACTCGTTTGATGAAGCCAGTATTAATTGTTGCATCACTAAAACCAGACAAGGACACAAGAAACAGAAATCACAGGCTAATTTTGTTGTTGCATATGGGTTAAAAAGTTCTCAATAAAATACTTGCAAACTAAATTCAAGAACACATCTAAAAGATTCTTCTCCATATCAAGTTAGCCTCATTCCAGAGAAACAAGAACAACTCGACAAGCACAAATCAATAACACAATCAATTACATAAACTAAAAGGACAGAGAGCACGTGACTGCTTCGATAGATGCAGAAAAGAATTATTTACAAAATCTATCACCCTTTCATTATGAAATCCTTTAGGAAAAAAACCCTACTAATCAAAGGAACATAGCTCAACATCAGCTATTAGTGACAAACCTATAGCTCGCATTATATTAAATGGAGGAAAACTCAAAGCCTTTTCACCTAAATCGGTAAGGAAAAAGAAAACTGCCCTTCTTCTTCTCTTATTAAATGTAATACTTGAAATATTAGCTAGGATGGTAAGAAAAAAACAAGGGAATTAAAGGGATTCAAACAGAAAAAAGAAAAAAGGAAGGCAAAGTATCCTTATTTGTAGATCATATTAGATAATTTTACAATATTACTGGAGACAAACTGACCCAAAAATTTCTTACATTCCAGCAACAAGTACAATGAGAAAGAAATTAGAAAAGCAATACAGTTCACAACTGTCTCACAAAAAAAAAACTTTTGGAGTAGAATTAACCAGAGCTGCAAAAGACCTCTACAGTAAAAACTTTAACACGTCAAAGAAAGAAATTAAAGAAGGAACTAGAAGATGCTTATGGGTTATAATAAACAATATTGTGAGAATGGCTATCTACCACAACAGTCTGAGAGTCAATGCAATCCCTATCAAAATTCAAAAGTCACTGTTCATAAAATAATATTTAAATCCACAGAGAAGCACAAAAATGGTAGATAGTTCAATCTCCAACAACAAAAAAAAAACAATGTTGGAGGTGTCATATCCCTAATGTAAAAACACACTGTAAGCCCACAGTGACTAGACAGCATGGAATGACACAAAAGAAAGAAAGAATGAAAGACAGACAGACAGACAGACAGATCAACAGAATAGAAGGGGAACCCCAGATGCATACTCCTATAGCTTCAACCACATGGTTTTTTAACAAATATGTCAAAATCATATTTAGGGAAAAGACATCCTCTTCAACAAATGATGTTAGGAAAATGGACATCCACATGTAGAAGAACGAGGCTAGATCCCTATCTCTGACCCTGTACAAAAATCAACTGAGATCATACATAAACCTAAAACTCTGGAAGTGTTAGAGGAATACAAGGCAAATTACTTCAAGATGCAGGCATAGGCCTAGGCAGGCGTTCTGTGGAATGGCCTGGGAAATAATAGGAAGAATTAGCAAATGAGTCTGCATAAAGTTCAGAAGGATCTGCCCAGCAAAAGAACCAACCAGCATAAGCAAACGTTACCACAGAATGGGAGAAAACTCCCACTAACTATCCTTCTAAAAGAAGATTAACATCAAGAATATATAAAGATTTCAAAAGACTAAATATCAAAAATATCAAACAACATAATAAATTACTTAATGAAATGGACAGTTCTCTATAATGAAGTACAGATGGCCAATAAACACATGGACAAATGCTTATTATTCTTAGTCATCAGAGAAATAGAACTTAAAACTACCCCAGTCTGAACGGCTGTTGTTAAGAAAGCAAACTAATGCTAGAAATGGCATAGGAGGAAAGAAATCCCTATACACTGTTGATGTATACTTACCAATGTATAAGAAACGAAACCCTACTACTGTGGTTCATCCAATTAGTATGAAAGCTCCTCAGGAAATAAATCCACATTATAGCTCGACTATACCACTTCTGGGAATATACTTGGTTGTCTCTTGACCAGCATGCCATAGAAATACCTGCATATCCAAATTTACTGTCTCATTATTCCAATAGCTAAGTTATATAATCAACTCAATTATCTTAACAGATGAATTATGAAACAAATGCATGATAATATACACAAGGAGTTTTGTTCAATTATGAAGAAGGATAAAATTGTGCAATCTTCTAGAAAATGGATGCAACTTGTTAAGCAAAGTAAGTCAGACTCAGGAATTCTTCATGTTTCTTCTTATCTGTGGATCCTAGAAATAAACACTTAAATATATATATATATGTATATGTATATATATACATATATATATTGTGTGTGTGTAACTCTGTGTTGAATTATAAAAAACACTTACATATATACACTCTGTGTGTGTGATTCTGTATATAATTCTATGCTGAATCATAAACATTTAATATACTCTGTGTGTGTGTAATTCTGTAATTCTGTATGTAATTCAGAATCATATTTATGTTGAATCATAAACACATATATACACTCGTGTGTGTGTATGTGTGTGTGTGTTTGTGTTGTACATAATCTAAAGCCAAAAGAAAATGGAAGGAAGGTGACTAGTGGGAGGGAAAAAGAGGAAAAAGGTCCTAGGGAGAGAGGATAGGAGTGAGGTAAATATGGCCAACACACATATTTAAAATAAATTTTCTTTGTGAAACCCAAAACTATGTATAGTAAATATATGCTAATAAAATACTTGAAATGAATAAAAGCACTTGCCTGACTTTCAGAAGAGCTCATTTTAATACATTGATTTTTTAATTTTCCAGGAAATACATGCGCTCAAGTAGAGAGCCAGCCAAGCTTTACCTCCAGATACTGCTTCTGTCTCCAGTTTGGAAATGGAAACACGCCCTGCATAAGTGATCTTTCTCTCATCTGTAATTCAGAAGCCCTATCCCTGGAGAGGTGTTCTAAATTCATGTTCAGCATCCCAAAGACACATACAAGATTAGTGAGAAGCAGAATGATCTGGAAGGCAGCTGAGTGTCCCCCAGGATCAGGGCTATTCCATTTGCAGCCATATCACACGCCCACACATTTGCTCTTCAACGGTGGAGCAGAATCAATGGGAATCATAAAAATTGGCCATTTCCCTCAACTCTTCCACTGTGATCTGCCCCAGCGTTGCAGATTCTGCTACTAGATCTGACCTCAGACGGAGGCCTGAGCACTCCGTGTAGAATTCATCCCGTAAACTCAAATGCTATAGGACCAACTTTCATATCACTTAGCTGAGTAAAGATGAACAAAAGTTGTGAGGTTGTGAGCTTTTGTTGTAGTGACGTGATGCAAGAGACTACAACAGGGGTTCTTTCTACGTTACCCCCTTTCCTTGAGGCAAGGTCCTGTGTCTCTGCACAGCCCAGAACATGGATAGTAAGAGTTCAGGGAAAAAAATCCTCTCTCAAATAATACTAGCCATTGTTGTAGCTCCTAGGAGACTAGCCATCTTCCTACAGGACTTCAACCTTACTCAAAATGCCACCTCTCTTCTCCATGTGGACAGAAACGTCCTCTTTTCTATACTGGTTTGGGAATCTGAAAAGACAACCTCTCACTGAGGACTCTCTCATTTCTCTCTCTTTCCAGCTCTTAAGCAGACTTGTATGTCTGTTGAAATACCAGAATGGAGGATTATGAGTGTGTGCCCTTAATCTGCGCCAGGACGGGACTTAGTCCCTGAGGCCACTCCTCTCTCTGCAGAATTGCTCTGGACTCTTCTGTGCTCCAGCTGCAGGATCTTTGATATGGTCTAGATATCGGCCAACTTAAGCAAAATATAAATAAAAAATGAGGAACTGAAGATATCGATCACTTGGTAGAGTGTTTGCTTAGTAGGCATGAAGCCTTGGTTTTGATCCATAGTACTGCATCACCTGGGTATGGTGGTGCATGCCTGTAATCCCAGCACTCAGAAGGTAGAGGGAAGAAAATCAGAAGCTGAAGGTCATCCTTTACAACATAAGAAGCTCAAGGCCAGCCAGGGCTAAAAGACTCTTTTCCAAAAAATAAATACAGTAAAATGCTAACATGACTCACAAATTCTGCAGGCTTTGGCACATAACCGGAGTCTTACCAAGTGCTTAGTATATGCCAGACTGCTTTTAGGATTTCTTCTTCTTGAAGGAACTTTTGAAAAGTCAAACTATTTAGAATTTTTAGCTATGATGCGTTTGACATAACAGTGTTCAGAATGAGATTGAATTGCCATTGGAAACAAGTTGCCCTAAAACAAGCCTTGTTTCAGAGTGATTTCATTCTGATAGAACGTCCAGCATAGGAGGTACTTCAGATGTGCTATGCTGAGCACAAGAGGGGCCACTGCAGATGTGCTACACTAAACACAGGAGGGGCCGCTGCCGATGTGCTCTGCTTAGCACAGGAGGGGTCACTGCAGATGTGCTATCCTGAGCACAGGAGGGGCCACTGCAGATGTGCTACACTGAGCACAGGAGGGGCCACTGCAGATGTGCTATGCTGAGCACAGGAGGGGTCACTGAAGATGCACTATGCTGAGCACAGAAGGGGTCACTGCAGATGTGCTATGCTGAGCACAGGAGGGGGCACTGCAGATGCACTATGCTGAGCACAGGAGAGGCCACAGCAGATGCGCTATGCTGAGTATCTGGAGTTTCCAGGCTACAGTACCCTGACACTACTTTCTTGCTACCAAGTACCAGGGGTTACTGGGATGCAGAAATGCAGAAGGTTGATAGCACGGAGAGGCAGAAGTCCAGTGGTGCCTGCAGGATACTGGCTTGCTGCATTCTAGTCAGCATCAACTTCTTTGTGCATTTAAGATACAACCAACCACTCAACCTTAAAGAGCTTTGATGAGCAGCTATGCAGAATGACCTCACACACGTAACTGTGTGGGTTCAGTGAGAGGGAAGAAATGTATTCTTCAGAAAGTCCCTTGTGGGGAATCCAAGAAGATATTATTGTAGCTTGGAAATGCATAGACAATGGACTTAAGTGTTCTCCTCCCTACATGTTAATGCTATTGAATAATTTTACTGATAATCAGGCTGACAGGTTAAGCCACAGCTGTTTCATTGTGAGAAACAACAGGAGAAGATTCTTTGATTCAATTTGCACTTGAAGAGTAGCGGCGCCCTGTTATTGTGCTTCTCAATAGGGACTTCGGAAAGTTCAGTGAAAGCTCAAAAGCTAAACGTCTGTTTCACTTGATTTAGCAGGAGCAGCAGACAAGGGTTATGGCTCCAACTGTAGAATATGGCATTTTGCCATCAAGCATCCACTAAAAGTGACCAGCCACATCCCAACAGCCTCACAATACTATAAGGGAAAAGGAATGAGTGGTGGGGAGAACTGGGCATTTTACAAGAGTGTAGACATGCGTGGAAGCCAGAAGTCAACGCTGTGTCTTCTGCATTTGCTATACACCTTACTTTTTAGGACAAGGTATCAATGAACCTGGAGCTCACCAGGGGGCCAGGCAGGCTGGCCTGTAAGCTCAAGGGATCCTCCTAACCCCGACAGTCCAGATCTGAGGTGACAGTCTAATCCCTCTGTATCTAGCTTTTTATATGGGCACTGGGTTTCCGAACTATTATTTCCAGGCTTATGCAGCAGCTACTTTATCCACTGAACTATATATACAACTTCAGAGGCCATTTTATAGTCATATTGTACCTGCAGAATTCTAGAAAATGAGAGATGCTAGGAGCTACCACTTAATGACAGAATATTGCCTAATACATAACCTTGTCCTGAGTTTAATTCCCAACAATACAAAAATCGAAACAAAGGTACAAGCAAAGCCCTTCCACGCATTGCATGGCTTCCTAACCTGCAGAGATTTTGAAGAGGCCACTCTCTTGAGTCCCATTTTGCAGGCATTGTGAAATCTTAGAGATAGATGTGTCTGCACCATTGAGAAGCTGAGGGGTAACTGTCCTCTGTCTACAGGATTCACACTGGTATCCAGGACATTCTGTGGCCCACACAGAGATGAACTAGGAACTTCCCTGGCTTATCATCACTCCTATTTTCCAATTCAGAGGAGGTCTGTTTACCTTCTCCAAAGCTCTATGAATTTAAGTGCTGGCTGCCAGATGGTGTCTCCTTCTATAGGAGACATACAAGTTCCCCATTAAAGTCTCGGCTCTGTCTGCCTTCCCAGTACAAACCAAGAGGAAAACATTTAAGGCAAAGGGCCACTATTCTGGAAGGAGTCACTTTCTTTGACTATGATCAAAAGAAGCAGAGTTGCTATTCCACACAAGACAGGTATATAACAGCCAGGTGATCCACTGTGCTGTTCCCTCGTCCTCTTCTTCCAGTGTTGACAGTAAACAGACAAATTGAGGAACTATGGCCAGAAAATGCCAGGATATACAGGGTTTCTGACTTCTAATGGATAAAGATCTGTATTGCCCAACCAGGGAAGTCAGATAGACCAGTGTAAGCCCTTGTCAAGAATGGGAAGCAAGGCAGATGTAAGTGTTTCCTCGCATAAGGGCATCTTGGCAGTTGGAAGCCACAGAATACCATGAAGTCACAGCATGCAACAAACCTCACACAAGAGATTTAGCAGGGAGAAGAACAGCATGGCAGCCATCTCTGAGTGAGAGAGAGATAGCAAAGAGACAGACAGAGGTGACAGTTTTGGGAGCATGTGCAGTGAACTTGGTTGGAATGTACGGTACAATAGGAAACACTGTTTGGCCATTGACACTGAGTGGAGGTGGAGGAGTGACAGGGATTTCTCAGAGCTTGGGGTCAAGTCAGGGTTGGGTTGTTCATTCCTTGGCCCTGGTCTTGGGGTCAAGTCAGAGGTCAGAGACAGGGTGTTTTTCCCCCTGGTCCTTTGACCTTGCAGTATAAATATGTGTTCCCCAAATCTAGCTGAGAAATGGGAGGTATATTCATCTCACTAGCTCCTTTCTCATTTCTCCCAGACAAAGAGAAACTCTGGAATCAGAAAGAAGCTGCTCCCGCATGGGCTGAACTTGTTTGTGAAGCAAGCAGAGGCTGTTGTAGGACAAAAGTTTCCATATAGAGATGCTCAGCCCATGTCTACTCATCCCAGAGAGAGCCTGAAGGGACTCTTTCCACCTCGGAAACATGGCTCGGACAGGCTTTGCGCTTCTCCCCATTCCCTCTACCTTGCTAAAAGTCATTAGATTCCATTCCTAAACCTGGCCAGCCAGGTCTATTCGCTTATTTGGCCACTTCCTCCTCCTGAGGCTGACTACCAAGGTCCAGTAGTCAAAGTATTAAAAGTCCAGCAATCAGAAGCCGCCTTTGGCTCACCTAATTAATATGCCCAATTAAAATGAAACATCACCTCCTAACACAGGGTTTCCCATTTTACGGTTACAAGTTATCAGTTTCCTATGGGCCATGTTATGTCGTCTCTCAATCTAGAGACAGTCCTTTGTCCCACCTGAGAAAATATCCCTGTCCCCTCTCCCTTGTTTCCTTCCCCTTCTCCCTCATCCTCTGCCTCCTGTCTTCATCTCTTATTCCCTACCTTTCACATCTCTGGGACAAATAAATCTCCTTTGTGCTGAGAACTCAGACTTGGGAGTCCTAAGCCAAGACCAATCACTTCAGAGCTCATGACAGACCAATGTATGAATATCACCAAAGTCCTCCTTGGTAAACTGACTATTACTGAGGTCACTTACAGGATTATGGTTACTTATAAGAGCAAAAATGTCTCCAAGACAGCTGCATCACCAAATCCCACCCCAGCATGGGTGACAGCTCAAAAATTTGGGAACCCGGAGCACACTGCATAGCCTATAGACAGCTCAATAGGTTGGAAAACATCCCTTCTACATGCCCTAGTGTAAACCTTTTCCAGGCATCTTGACTTGTTTTTGCTTTTTTAGGCAGTGCTCTGGTCTCAGGGTCTTCTGTGCACCTTTTCTCCTTTGAGAGTCTTCTTTGTAGCTCAGCTTTCCTGAATCTTCTTGGCAGCCCAGCTTCTATTGCTTACACTGGCAGGCAGTGACCAAGTGAGTCTGGTTGGTTTCAGGGACTTCCTGGATCAAGGCTTCAGGGAAGACCATGGAAGAATTGGTAGAAAGACTGGAAGAGCCAGAATACCAAGAAAATTTGCTGAGAACAGGTCTCTCCTTAAAATGGCTGTGTGATCAAGGCCAGAAAATGGTGCTATCCACAGACATGTTAACATGGTGCGGGAAATGTTTGTGGTGTCCCTCTACCAGGTAAAGAACTACAGGAAACTACTGAAAGCTGAAAGAGGGAGAATTATCTTCTCCAAGTCTGATACAGAGTGACCAGCCTCGAAACCATACATACAACAAAGACAGACTCAGAAGATTACATATATACACATATACATAAGCAAACATGAAACAATAATAATAAGAGACTATCAACTGAAGTGTAGATGAACATCGGAAAAATTCAAGAGAAGGTAGCTGGGAAGGTTGGAGAGAGAAAGCAGGGAGAAGGGGATGCCATTATTCGATGAAAATTATCAATGAGATTTTCATGCCTCTTATATAGACTACTAATTGAGTCAACTTCAAAATAAGAATGTATTTTTAATTTTTCTAAGCTATGAATCCAAAATCTCTTATCATAACCATAAGACATTTTAAAATCAAAGCAGACCTCAAAGGCACAAAGAAGTCATCATGTTGTACAGCCCTATTCTTGCTTTCAGGAATAGAATTACTATATCATTGATCTATTCAGGCTGCTTTTTAAAAATGTCATAAACTTGTTAACTTATAAACAACATGTGTTTATTTTCCAGTTCTGCAGGCTGGCAGTTTTCTTACCAAGGTACCATCAAACTGAGCACAGTAAGGACCACTTCCTGACCAGACAGTACTTTCTCACTTTATCATGGTGATAAAGGTGGGGCACCTTTCAGAGGACACCAATCCTTGTTTGAAAGGGACACATCCCTAAGACCTAGAAGCCTCCAAAGGCCATTTCTCCAGATACCAGCACACTGGCAGCTGGATTTTAATACACAATTATTCAGAACACAGCAGTCACCAGGGGATGCCCAATCTGAAGGAAGAATTGATAATTCTCTTCACAATGCTGCCCAGCCTGAGACACCTCCATGACTACTGATGTCCACATTGCTTATGAAAGCCAGGAAATGATGGGTCTTGCTCTCTTTGGTTATCATCTTAGTCCGGTTTCTTAGTTTCATGACAAGTATTCTTCCTCTTAGGAAATGCAAACATTCTAGTCATTTCAACTACTTTAATTTCACTAATAACCAGAAATCCAGATCCTGAAAGAAATGTTTAAACTAAGAAGCTGTCATTTTTCCCCAGAGAAAAGTATATGCAAATTCAAATTCACAGACACACAGATTGTGTAGGTGATCATATGCTGTACACTGGATGGAGCGTTACATTTGTTTGCTTCTTGTATAGTTTCACTTGTCAATCAACTGGAGCCTTTGTGTAATGAGTATGCATATGTGATTACAAAATAATGAGGCAGAGTCCATAAAACATATGTACACGAGAAGGAACATATGTACATATATATATATATATGCACACACATTAGCTCACATCCAAATTTTACATTTGTTTATTACCAAAAATGGCACAAGAAATGTAGTCTAAATTATTCTCCACTCCCAGCTCCTGTCACTCGTTATATCTAGCAATGGGAAACATACCATCAATTGCTGAGATGTAAAAGAATCGTCGTCTTCTTAGTGCCACATTGTTATGCCTTTGAGATCTCTTGCATTTCTAGAAGTAATTAGAAAAGAAAAAAATTAATGCTGAAATGTCGCAGAATTGGTTTGGTAAGCACTGGAGAAATACCCAACTGGTAACAATAGAGATTCGGCAAAAGTGCCAATCAGTAACTAATTAATTGGTCCTGAGAAAAGTCTTAGCAGTTCATAAGACTCATATGTCATAATTTCTATATGCTGCAAGAGTTACTTTGCCTGGAAAAACAATCCACCTACAACAAGGGAGTATGTCAGACCGGAGCTCAAAAGCCCAGTTCTACAAATAGCCAGCTCAAGAAACAGCCTCAGTAGTAAAGGAGTGGCCAGAAATGCCTTGCATACTCAACTTTAAATATCTAGAGATGCGCTGGGTGAGCACAGTGAAGCACTCCTGTGATCCCAGCACCTGGGAGAAGGTAAAGGGAGATGGTCCCACATCTGACGTCAGCGCCAGCTACATAGTAGTCTGAAGTCAATCAGGATTATCTTTATGAATGAATGAATGAATGAATGATAAAAATTAAAATTAAAAATTAAAAAATTAAATAAATTTTAAAAATTAAAAAAAAGGAAACAAGCCAGGCAGTGGTGGTGCACGCCTTTAATCCCAGCACTTGGGAGGCAGAGGCAGGTGGATCTCTGTGAGTTTGAGGCTAGCCTGGTCTACAAGAGCTAGTTCCAGAACAGCTAGAGTTAGACAGAGAAACCCTGTCTTGAAAAAATAAATAAATAAATAAATAAATAAATAAATAAATAAATAAATAAATGCATGCCCAGAACAATGATGGAAGAGGTAGATAAGTTGGTTAGGACACAACTGGGAGAGGACACAGCCATGCATGGAGGACACTGGTTAGAACACTGTAGGAGCCAGCTCCTACAAGGTCAGCTAGGGTTCCTGGATAGGGGATCCTCGAGGCCAAAGGAAAGTCAGAAGAAACAGAAGACAGGATAGAATAGGGAGGTCTGTCTGGTCATGCTGAAGCAGCCAAACAGCCCAGAGTTTGTTTCAGAACTTGCTTATATACAAAAGTAGAACAAAGCACAGCACAGATGGTCAGTCAGTATCTAACCACAAGACCATTCATGTCCTTGAGTGAGCAGCCTCCTCTCCAACACACGCTTGCTGCTCGGGATCAGTCTTACTTCCTATCTTGATGTTCCTGAGGTTTGTGTCAGCAGTATACTGTCTACTACATAGAGTGTTCTTTTCTCACAGGCTAAATCAGAAGTCTCTCATAGCCCTCAAGGTTATAGGAAAAAGTAGAGCAGACAAGTTTGAACTCAAATGACTTCTTTAAGTCAGAAATGACTCCAGATGGAAACTGAGTCTCACGTGGGCTCCCACAGAACACATGAATAGATGTGGCCCCCTGGCCAACCTGACACATTCTGCCTACCAGGGTAAGGCAACTGCTATGATCTGAACATGTCCTCCCATCAGTATGTGTCAGAAACTTAAACTCTCGTCCAATCCTGTTGAGAGATGGCATCTAATAAGAGATGTCTATGTCCCCTAGTCTCCACTCTCATGATTGGATTAATGTCAACTATAAAGGGGCTTGAGGTTGGCATAGACAGACCTCTTGCTCTTTGATGCTCTGTGGTCCCTCCACCTTCCACTGGGAGATGACATGCCAGAACCAGGCTCCTGGGCTGCAGACTTCTTATCTTTGAATTGCACAGCCAGTTACAAAGAAAAGGATGTGAACTGCAACACTGCTCACAGGAGAGTAGACCAGCTAGATGGGAAACAGAGAGGAGTTACAATCCCAAATGGAGTCGAGAACGTGACCCTGGCCTTAGATGAAGAAAGGTCATCAGGAAGGTGGGTGCAGTTCCCAAAGCCACCTAGGGATTAGCATGCTAAAAGAAAATGGAAAACCACAAGAGAGGTTTTTCTGGAATTTGCAATTACTTTCATTAAATAGAGCCCATTTCTCTTGCTGGCCCTGACTTAATGTGAGTCTGATTCATTCATTTAGACTCTGGGGGGAGAAAAACTTAGATTTGAATAAAGTCATTAAAAGAGAGCTATGCGGAAAAGGTTCAGCATTTTATGACTCTAAAACTTAAGCAGACATGATAATAATTGAAGTTAAACCGTTTCCCCAGATTTCTTAGTTCATAATGGATATTCTGTTGTTCCCATGAGCTGACACTATAAAGCATATTGCTTATATAACCTTAACTCTAAACACTTCAAGTGCATCTCTTGAAGAGAGGCTTTATTTTCCTCACCCCAAAAAAAGAAAAAAGTCCTTAACCAAACACTCTTTGCTATGTCAGTCATTCCTAAAGGAGAGCTTCTCCATGTCCTGGTCTGACCTGTGTGTGATGAGCTAAGGACAGCACACTTGGTCTCTGCCCTCACATCACGGCTTCATTGCAGCTCTCCCAGTGTTAGCATAGCGGGGCCTAGAGTCATTGACAGTTGCACATCTCTCAGTGAAGAGCTAGTTACAACTCTTGCTGGCACCATTGTTTTTACGCTCCCTGCCTTGATGCTCTAGAGCAGAACAAGAGCTCAGACATGTGGGCTTCGGAGGGATGAGAAGGACCTCAGCAGGGATGCTGCACTGTGGATATTCTAGATTATAAACCCTCTATACAGAAGACCAGGGAAGAGGCTATGAGAGTTTCAGATTTGGATGGAGTGCCTATCTTCTGTTCCAGGAGTCTGGCAAAGACTAATATGTAAGCACAGGAAGGAAGAGAAAGATGTCTTGTCATGCAGAGCTTAGGTGACATTTGAAGTGTCATTGAGAGAATCAACCCCAAATACCTTTTCCAATCTTTAAGTAAATTCTTAATGACAAGAGTTAATAAATCATAAAGGCTCCTGAATTCTGTCAGAGAACATGAACGAGAGCGATGGGTTGGCCATGGTGCATTGAGGAGAGGAGACAGTAGGTGTGGTTTCTGTGGAACCTGCATAGCACTGCCTTCCAGTGAGGAAACCGGTATGGTTTGTGTAAGTTCCCCAGACGAATGTGTCAGAAAGCTAAACGCTAGTCCAATAGTATTGAGAGATGTTGTATAATTGGAAATGTTTATGTCATCATGTCTCCACTCTCATGAATGGATAAACGCCAATTATAAAATGGGGTTAAGGCCGCAAAGGTGGCCTTTTTGCTCTTTGCTCCTCCACCTTCCACTAGGAAGAGCTGCTGCGGCTCTTATGCTGTGGCCACGTGGAGGGTCTTTGATTGTGGACTTCTTAACACTCAAAACTATAAGAACTAAATTACTTCTCTGTTAATCCCGCAGCTTCAGCTATTCTGTTATAGCAGCACAAAGCAGATAAGAATTACTCTGGGATTTTGTGCCACTTTGTTGTTGTTGTTTTCAGGAAAGCTGAATATGTTTGTGTAAGTGGAGAGGTACGTAAATATGTATGTGCATGTATTCATACACGTGTGATGTAATGTAAATAATCTTGGTCAGTTGCCATGTGTTGTTTGTGCTTGTTGAGAACTGACTCTAAGGACCAGTACTATCTGGTCTCAGACTGAAGCATGTTTATGTTCAGGTCTATGTCAAGTGTCTTCCCAAACTCCCTGTGCTTGCTTAGTCTGGCCCTCTGGCTCTGTAACCTGGAAGAAAACAGCAGCTAGGATGTGTGAATATGTGGACCATCTGCATGAACATTTCAAGCATCCTTTGGCAATCAAGCGAGCTTTCTATCTGCCTCCCAAGGATGCTTTTGGTCAATTTTATCACAACAATAGAAATCCTAAGACACAGAGCTATAGTCCTATTTCCGCAGTTGCTGTACCCTCAAAACACATCCCTTCTGCCCAAAAGTCAGCACCATCTGCACCTTAGTGACTGAAAAGGTTTTGACTACAGCTTTGTGACCTGGAACATTTATCTTGATTTTGTCCAGATTATAGCTCATTTTCACCAACAGATTTAAGGTACCAAAGTTTCACTAACAATCTAGGATGCAGGCTCCTCAACAGAAATGTAGGAGGAATCTGTAAAGAAACATCAATACCCAGATGGAGAAGTCTGAAAGAAACTCCTTGTTGCTCCAGATTTATGTGTTCAGGCTTAATACGTTTTGTTTTGTTTTGTTTTGTTGTTGTTTTTTCTGAAGTGGAAATGCTCAAAGTTCTGGAGTTTTATAAAGTCTAACTGCAGATCATTCTCATCTCAGGAAACAGCTGGCATCAAGGTTGATGGTCAATAACTCAGTATTCTACTTTTTTTTAAAATTCTAAAGCAAATGTACCTAACCCAAAGCCCAGGAAGATGGTAAATCTCTATCAAGTGCTAGATCCTAAGCTAAAATTCGAAAATAAGCAAGGTTTCATGATTTTTTTGTAATAATTCCTATTCTAACACTTGTCATAAATCAGAATAAAAGTGATTCTGCATTACTGTGAGGGATCTGGTAAAGCAGAAAAAAATAATAACAAAGAAACAAAAACCCTTGCTAAGAATCCCTAGAAAGAAAGGCATTTCCAACAGAGATCACCACTGTTTATCTCATAATACAATAAGGTTTGAGGTGAGATTATAGATTATTCTCTATAAAGAAAATGTCTATATTTATTTGTGTGTGTTGACAATGTATCTAAGTAACATTTCATTACCATTTGAACTAAGCATACAAAAGGGAGTGGGGGTGCTGAGGTTGGTTCATAAACTTGAGTGTCATTTCTTTTGGCACTTCCTAAAAGTTAAAAATGACTCACCTAAAATATAAATTTTCAAAATTTGTAATAATACTTACAAGTAACTGGTATTATAGTTTGACATAATACCTTATTTCCTTGCTTCTAAAAAGGCATGAGCTGTTACTATTTAACAGTATGTTCCTTGTGAGTGCTTCTACAAGATGCACCCAAGGAGGAGGAGGCTTCTATAGGCCAGCAGTAGCACAGCACACATAACCTCTGCTCATTTTTCTGAGGCCACATCAAAATGCAAAGGCGAATAGGAAGTATTGATAGTTATGTCTCCAAGAAGACAGAAAACATTGTTTGGTGTGGGGAACGCATGGCAGGTTCTGCCACCACTGAACAAATACGGAGAGGCTTTCGTGGTAACAAAGTCGCTTTGTTCCTCTTCCATCTTTCCGCCCTCTATTGAAAACAGGTTCTTTTTTCATACAGTATATCCTGATAACCGTTTCCCTTTCCTCTCCCTAGCCCAGCTCCACCCTACCTACCCTCCCATCTGGATTCACTCCCTTGCTGTCTCTCATTGGAAAAGAACAGGCTTCTGAGAGCTCAGGGATCCCTGTGGAAGAGTCGGTGGAGTGGAAGAGCCAGAAAGGATGGAGGACAGACAGCAGGAGAGAAAGTTCCTCTAAATCAACCGAGCATAGTTCATCTGAGCTCACAGACTGAAGCAGCAAGCATGGGGCCTACATGGGTCTGCACCAGGCCCCATGCATATAATACACACACACACACACACACACACATATGTATATTATTGCATTCAGTTTTGGTGTTTTGGGGGACTCCTGAGTGTGTGAATGAGTAGGCCTCTGATTCTTGGGCTTTTCCATGCTCTCTTACTGCTGTGAACTTAGAAGCGCCTTACTCATTTCTTTCTGGGATTCCCAATCTGCCTTGCTTTCTTTGGCATGTATTTCTTTAGCGATCTGTTCCACATCTTCAGTGCATATTCAAGCTGCCGTGAGAGCCTCAAGTGATGTGAGATTCCTCTCTCTATGCTGTGAATACCACTGGTTAATTAAGAAGCTGCTTTTGACTTATTGCAGCACAGAGTAGGGCAAGGCAGGAATTCCAAGCAGATACAGAAGAGAGTAGGTGGAGTCAAAGAGAAGCCATGTAGCTGCCACAGAAGACAGATGCCAGATTCTAAACAGAAACTTATTGGGAAGGCCACAATCAAGTGGCCTACACAGATTCATAGAAATGGGTTGATTTAAGATAGAAGAGCTAGTCAATAAGAAGTGCGAGGTAGTAGGCCAGGCAGTATTGTAATAATACAGTTTCTGTGTGATTATTTTGAGTCTGGGCAGCCAGGAAATGAACAAGCAGCCTCCGCCTACATTCAAGGGCGCACCTGTCTCCTGGGACAGATTGCTCATGCCCTTCTTCCCATCTTTCTGTTGTGAGAAAACCTGGTGCTCTGGATCCCACACTTCAAGTTGTTTGAGTTTTATTTAACTGTTAGCCTCTCTGTCATCCTCCAGAATTCAAATTATACAAGGAAGTCAATCTAAATTTCATGTTCTTGATCCCTCTAACTTTTCACTTTCTGGGCAGAGCTAATTTAATTTCTTTAATTAAATTTGTTGCATTTAATTAATTAATTAAATTCCTTTATGGTTCAATTCTTTCCCATGAAGCACCTTACTCTCTCAGGCAAACTATTTACCTAGAAAGCCCACACTACCTCCTGGTCCTCAGAAACACTCCAGCATGTTAACATCCCACACATTAATTTGCTTTGACTCCACTTGGCATCCTTTGTACAGAGAAATAAAAGTGCTCTTTACACCTGCCTGTGAAAATACTACGTAAGGACCTGTGTCTGAATGCTATAGGGTGCATTTTTAACCAATGGTGTTTTGAAACATTGAATTATGTATCTAAGTCTTTCATTCTCTAGACTTTCCAAAGAATATCACAATTTATTGGTATATTTCTTACTAAAAAAATATTGAGTAGCCTAAAGGAGCCAGAACTGCATCTACCTAGGGGGCATGCATCAGAGAAAAGCTGTAATTCAAGCAGAGAACCTGCACCCACAGAGAAACCCTCTGATATTTGACCATTTGATCCTCTCACTAGGGCACATGGCGATGCAAAGGAAGACATCTAAGTGAACGAGCAGGCCTACTTAGTCACTTCATTGCTAATTCATGATTTCAAAGAACATTATTTACTCAAGCTCACATTACTAGCAGACCAATGGACTCCATGTTTTCTAGCAATATCCGCAGTCTTTCTCCCCACACCATATCGTTTCTTCTAATTTGCAAAGGAGGAGAATTCACAAAAGTCTAAGCAAAGCCCTTTCCTTCTATGCCTCACCTCCCCAGAAACCAGTTTTCATTCTTTTTCATTGTGTAGGAGAGACCCAGCCAATCACTTTACTTGGGTGCGGGGTCCCCCGAGGATATTTTTTACTTATCAAGATTGCGGGCATGCTCCCAGCCGCCCCTTCTGCTTTCCTGTTCACCGCGGGAACCTCTGGTTCTGTAAGTCTATTTCCCCATTTAAAGCTGTATATATTTTTACAATCTGTCTGCAGTCATTTTATGCTGATATCATTGGTTTGACTACAATGGAAGAAATTATCTTCCATTTCTCCTTCTTGTGATCATCCTACCAGCAACTTCTCCAACTCTCAATAGGGGAAACCAGGGATTAAGTGAAAATGGTGAGCGCAGTGTCAGCCTTGAGTTCTGCCTATTTGTTTTGTGTGTGGCTGTCTCCTAATCAGCTCCGCAGTCACTTCTGTAGCACTGGAGGCACAAAGGTGCCGTTCCCTGCCACTTTCCGTTCCTACTGCGAGTATTTATCATCTCCTCAATGGAGGCCATCTGTAGCACATGGACCAAATTGGATGTATTTATCAATGTGGAAAGAACACCTTTGTGGATTCAATCTATCGCACACGTGTGCACAGTGCTTCTATTATGCAGCAGATAGAAGTTCTCGGAGAACTTAGCAGGATTGGGGATTTGGATTAAAATGTGTTCAACACACAATAGCAGAGGCCGTGGACACAAGATGTGCACCCACAAAAGAGACATGGAAGTCGGAGGGGAATCGTCTGGCAGAAGAAGGGCGTGGGCAGGAGCCAGAGGGGATAAAGAAGAAGTATAAAAGATTACAATGCTTTGCACACATGCAAGAAATGATTAAAAATGAATTTTTAAAAGGTCATGTTCAAGCATTCAAGCTCAGAAGCATGCTAATGTCCACGGTGAACCACAACGTAATCATCTAGGTTTTGAATTTGTGTGTCCTGCACTCTGGCATCTTTTCCTGTATAGTCTCTGGGCAGGCTGCGGCTTTCTGCAACTATTAAGGCTTCCTTTTTTCCAAACCATTCTGACTCTCTTAAGGTTTCCTGTCCTGAGTTATGTACCCGGCAGATAGACGTTGGTTGTTCTCAGCAAACCTCTCAGCTCAGAAGCTCACGGAGCCTGTGCTGACTGTGGTTGACTTTTCACTGCAGCTGGGAGCTCCAGCGTTAGAAACTGGGCCCTTTGTGCACTCATTCTGTGCTGTCATCTTCCCTGCTACCCACCCGGAACAACAGCCAGGGCTCACAGGAGGGCCAATAGCTGATGTGGCACTCCATGACAAATTAGGACGCCCAGATCTGAGATGCTTCTTGAAGCCCCTGAAGCCAAGAGTGATGACTCACTGTTGTAGCCTTCTCACGGAATTTCCTCGCCAAAGCAAGCCGCCTTACCAGAGAGATTCTGTCAGGTGTCTGTATGAATGACTGGGCACTGTGAGGGGTGCAAAGGCCCAGTCCCTTTGCCTCGATCTTGGACGACCCAGAAGGCCTAGCTCAGCCCTGCAGCCCCCATGGGATCACAGAAACCTCAAGGCAATTGTATTACTACCCAGCTTCCCCTCTGCCCAGCCCTGCTTCCATTAGCACACCATGGACCTGCTCTCCTATACCACTTCCTAGAGAGCACATCCTACAGATGGATGTCAGAGTCCTCTCTATGGAACTGGACCCCCAGACAAAGGAGTTCTAAATGCAAATTCAGTGCTAATGCAATAACACCTTGGTAGCGTATTGATTCTGGGTTTTGTTTTGTTTTGTTTTTGATTCAATAAATGTAATGTTTGAACTTGTTCAATATATTATCTTCCACATGTCAATACCATCCTAAATTCAAAGTGGTTTCAAGACTTGGTGTTATTTTATCCCTAGGATCAAAGAAGGAATTAATTAATTAGGTATGAGTTAATTACCCACGTTACAAAGTAACGGTCAGCAGAGACAGAATCTAAACCTAAGCCCAAAGAAACACATTCACATCTAAACACGAAGGGACAAACTAAGAACCCCAAAAATGGCTTGCTCTGCTTAGGCTGGTGTCCCAGCATCTGACTCTGTTTCCAACCCTGACCACTGCATTGCTTGCTATAGGGCTCCCTGTAAGGTTAGGTTGCTTTTCATTAGGATAAAATTTCATCTCTCAAGCCAGTAGCATTCATCCCATTCCAATAGCTAACAATTAGTTTTAGAACTGCTATGGCCTACAATTCTTTAAACTGGGACCTACAATTAGTCCCTGAGGGATTCTTAGAAGGAAATGGTTGGCAAGAAAAAGACAGAGGAGAAGAGAAGGCCTCTCTTCTTTCAGGACATTGTCTTCAGATAGGCAAGGGAGAGCAGCAGCCATCCGCAGCCACAGGAGACGACACCTTCAGCACAAAGCCGATAGACTACGGAAGGACAGAGAGGAATGGAAAGCTTCAGTATCCCTGACACGCTCTGTGGGTTCCAACTGACCCATCCACAGGTTTTCATGCCTACGGACATCACCGTACACAAAATTAAAAAGCTCCGTATAGTTTCAGTCAGCGAGGCTGGTGGTGGTAGAGGAGGGGATTGTTACTTGTCGCCAAAAGCATCTTAAATGCACAACGCTTTTGAGACTACAAAGACAACTAGGAATCCTGGGGAGGGGGTGGTTAATAAAATGAATATAATGTTTATAAATGGCAAAAAATGAGTTGGGAATTTAAACTAATAGAAATGTTACCATAATAAAGTAAGATAAATGACGAGGAAATAGAGAAAGGTCAAATATAACAGAATTAAAGAATAAAATGAATTTGGCAAATCTTTATAGAATGCTGAAATTGTCTAGTCACTAAATCAAATTCTCCAAAAGGAGACAATAATTGATTTCCAAGACTCTTCAATCATTCACAACTGCTATAATATCAGATAATATTAGTGGTCCCTTAAGAAATAGTCAACTTAAATGTGGTGATCTTGGTTTGTATAATAACAGATTTGCACTATTATCAATGCTATGCTTAAATTTTTAATAATAAGAATGACTTAGAGAGCTTGTAATTGCATAGGTATGGTCCTTTGGTTTATTATTGCTTCAGACAAATGTGTCAATGTCCAGCAATGATAACAGACATATTTATAAATGGTTCCCTTATCCAAAACTAAGAACTATTATTTTAAAAAGGGGCATAAATAAGAACAGCTAGCACTACATGATACAGTAAAAATACAGAGATTGCAAAAAAAAAAAAAAAGATCTTCAAAAGCAGATTAGGAGCAGACCGTTAGCCAGCCCGATCTCTACATCGTGTGGCAGGGGAGGTGGTCTGTATGCACCCAAACCAAAGTTCTGGTAGTAATTAGATAAATAGTAGCACTCCAATTTTATTAGCTGTTCTGAATCACCATATGGTCCAGTTGCCTGTTGTTTTTCTCATCATGCTACAGTTAGTCTACAACGTGGTTCCCAGGAAGTATATATGAGATATATTTCCATCTTATTGCAAGTCAGTGTATTGCTCCTTGGATCTTGGTTTATCACATTTTGGAAAGAATATACTGAAGTAGCAGTTTTCATTTCATAATTGTCTGTTTTCCTACCTGTCATCTAACCATTGACCCATCGCCCATTTTCTATCGCCTGTCTCTATATCTATTGACCCATCGCCCATTATCTATCGCCTGTCTCTATATCTATTGACCCATAGCCCATTATCTATCGCCTGTCTCTATATCTATTTATCATCTATTGTCTACTAGTCTATCATCTGTCAGCACTGTGTGTGTTCACTCATTTATTTGCATGTGTGTGTGTGTGTGACATGAATGTGTGCCTGCAGGGATGCATACACGTATGTATCCCTCTATGGAGTGCCAAGGTCGGGGTCGGGCATTTTCTTCCATACTTAGTTTTTGAGACAGGCTCTCTCACTAAACCTGTAGCTGATAGGTTCAGTTAGACCAGCCAGCCTCTGGAGTCCTCTTCCTATGCCTCCCCCATGCTGGGATTAGAGGCATGGGCTCCTGTGCCTTGCTTTTACTTAGGATGAAACTGAGGTCCTCATGCTTGCCTGGCCAATACCTTACAAACTGAGCTATGGACCCAGCCTTTACCTATCTTTTAGAGCCTGGCTAAAGGTTTTCCAGGGATGCACTTTATGACAGGGGTCTCAAAAACAGTGACATAATCCTAGATTCCCACCAATCAGAAAATAAACCATGACCTTGCTTATGCTGACCTGAGAGTGAGAGATGTCACCAAAAGCAGCTTGAAGTCATCTGGGAGTTGAAGAGACAGCATGGATGAAGTTGGCCCCTGCAGGGGTCTTAGTTACAGCCAAGGAACAAACTCCCCAGACTCGTCATGTCTGGGGCAGGTAGAACAATATGGTCCTCCTGGAAGGAGCAGATGTCAGCTGGGGAAAATGGGAGCACCTTGGCTGCTAAAATGAGTCATTACAACTTCTAGGACAACTGCATTAGGAAGGACATCTGAGAAAGCTGAGACTTGGTGCTATTCGGGATCTTTCAGGGCGTTGTCACTATCCACCAACAAGCCTTCCACATTCCCCACTGAAAGGTGTAAGGAGAAAACAGGATTTATTTCTAAAGAAAAAGAAAGAGAATCTCACCTGCAGCAACCAGTACCTGGAATTTCTGCAGTTAAAGAAAATGAATTACTTAAAGCTAACCAAAATTTCTAGAAAATACCTGTCTCTGCTTTCCAGAAATTTATCCACATAGAAGGCAGAGAGGCCAGTAGCTCCTACATTCACTTGAATTTTGCAATAAGTTAAGAAATGAATTAAATTTACTTTACCACATTCTATTATTATTATTATTATTATTATTTTGAGATGGGGTTTCTCTGTAGCTTTGGAGCCTGTCCTGGAACTAGCTCTTGTAGACCAGGCTGGCCTCGAACTCACAGAGATCTGCTTGCCTCTGCCTCCTGAGTGCTGGGATTAAAGACATGTGCCACCATCGCCCAGCTCTTTACCACATTCTTTTTCAAGGAAGAAAGGGCAAATACTGCCTATCCTAAAACTAAAATTAAAGTTGGAAACTATTTTTTCTCCTTTAATATACTGCACCAGTTTAATTATTTCTGAACCATTATGTCACCTGTGGTACAAAAATGGAAATTTTACCCTAGCCTCCAGACTCCATTTGAAACCCCTGTGGGTCTTATGTAGATGGACACTTCGGCACTTTCCTACAACTCGGGTTAGACTTTGAACTTTAAAGAGCCATTGAGAAGCGATATTGAAAGATTTTCTACCAAAACTCTTGTGCGGAATGTCCAGACCGGGTGAGGACAGACAAGTGAGCATGAATGCACACTTCAGATTAGAGAGCGGTGGTCTAGGAAAGACAACGAGGCAAGTGCACTTTAGAACTAGAAGAGCTCGCTCATTCAACCCTCATTTCACAAAGAAAGATATATTGACCTACAAAGCTACCCAAGCCTGAATCAATAGTTCTCTTCCAATGTCTTGACTCTTCATATTTACCCAGAGAAATGATAAATAGGTTTTTAAATTACCTTATGGTCAGAATCATTTATTTCATGTCCCAGAGCAATGCCAAGTTACAATATTGATTATTTTTCTATCTGAATTCTCTTGAAAATGGTTAGTTGTTGATTTCCTTTAGACATGAACTTTCATTATTTAAAGATCCCAGGTAAAAGCATCAATAAACAACCCAATCCCTAACGGATCGCTCAAAGACGGCATTCAAATTTCGTGCTGCAATTTATTTTTCTCTTAAGAATTACTGTTTTTTTATATTCATATTATGGTATGGATTTCATTGCAAATAAGAACTTATTGGAAGTCATAGCTTCACAAAGTAGAAACTAAACAAACAAATACATTTACCTGACTCTTTAACTTCTTTGTGTCCCCAGCATTGGTGTAGCACACAGCTTTTAGGACACCAGTAACAAGCATAGGCACTCCCGGTATGCCACACTGAAGGGCCTTGCTTTTAGAAAACAGTGAATCCATTCACCTCTCTCCACGTATCCAACTTCCAGCCTGAACAGAGCAATGGGCTCCCTAATAACCTGCCAACTTTCCTTCTCTCTTTCCTCTTAGCACAACACTGGAGAGAGTGATCCTCTTGCATGGTGGTGCACACTGTTTCTCAGTCCAAATCTCACAAAGACCTCCTGCTTCCTTCATAGGAAAATAACAACAATAACAACACACACACAAATAGCCTCCTATACTGGGCCTTCACCCTATGTTACTGTGGCAGTAAAACTTATTTGCCTTGGTTTCCAGCGTTGCCTGCTAACCTACCTGGCATCAGCCACAATGACCTTCTTGTTCCTATAACGTTGTGTTTCCCATATCAGATATTTCTCTGTGGCTTATGTGATTGCCCACATGCTTTGCTTGCTTACTCCCTTCAAATCTCCAAGTTCGTATCTCACCGAGGGCTTGCCTGATCTCTCTACACTGCCACCACACACCCTTTGTCTTCCTGTTTCCCATAGCAATGGTCACCATTGTAGTGCATTAAGTGAGATGTGCCCCGTGCTCTCCACATTTGAATTCTTCGTGCCCAGTTGGTAGAGTTGCGTGGGTAGGTTTAGGAGGTGTGGTCTTGCTAGATGATGTATGTCACTGGGGGTGGGTGCTGAGAGCTTGAAGACTTGAGCCTTTTCAATTTTACTCTCTCCGCTTTTGGTCTGAGATGTGATCTCTCAGTCTCTTGCTTCAACCATGTCTGCTGTGTGCTGCCATGTTTGCCCACCATAACAGAGTCTTATCTCTCTGGAAGCATAAGCCAAATAAACCATTCCTCCTCTGAGTGCCTTGGTCATGGCATTTTATCACATCCTAGTAACTAATAAAACCATCTGATACAGTGTATATTTTATGTGTTTGTTTAAACTAGAAAGCATAAAATTTCGGCCATTTTTCATTGCTATAACCCTAGTGTCAGCAGCAATGATTTTAATATAGCACATTTCCAGTAAATATTATCAAATGGATTGATCCTGAGTGAACTATAAAATAAATAAAACAAAAAGTTGTAAAGATGTGGGGGAAAAAAACTAAAAATCTTAAAGAGCCAACTACTATAAAAAGAAAAATTATAATCCTAATAGATATCTTAGAAATAATAATAAAAAACATGATCACTGGATTCAAAACTTGATAACAAGGTAAACTGGCTGGTTGGATGTAGCCAGCTAAGAAATTAGGAAGCTGGAAGGAATTATCCAGAAAGCAGAATGAATAAACAAAGGTAAAAAGTAGAAAAGAATACATGGAGTAAAGAATGAGAAAGGAAAACTTTCTGTAGAAGTTCAAAGTGGAAAAGAGAGAATTGAAAGAGGCAGCCAAATGATATGATTCATTTATCCCTAAGCAAAACTGTAAGAATAAATCAGTCCTTCTGGGCTTGGTGTCACACACACATTTAATCCCAGCACTTGGGGGGCAGAGGCAGGTAGGTGTGTTCAGCCTGGTCTACCTAGAAAACTGTAGGTTACCCAGGTCTACATAGTGAAATTTTGTTTCACCCTCAACCAAAGAAATGCGTGCACACACACACACACACACACACACACACACACACACACACACAAACTGAAATCAATGAACCCAAACAGAACATATTGTTGTTTCTATTCAAAAGGAAAGACAGCCTGCAAACCCCACCAACAGTTAGAAGTAATGGCACAAAGAATAAAACAGACTGTTTACAAAGGAATGACCTTGACGTAAACATAAGCAAGAATTCCTCCTCCTCCTTCTAAAAGCAAATGAACCATAGGTTAAGGTAAGAAGAGAACAATGCAAAAATGTTGAAACAGAACTTAACATTCAGGCAAACAGACAGCTTATTACTGGAGTCTATAGACAATGTTCTCAAAGCTTTTCAATTTTCTCCTCATTCTTTTTAAAAGTCTAAATGCATGTATAATTAGCTACCATCAGCACGTCCTATGTCTTGCTTCAGTGAGAAAAAAATTACTAAATGCCTTTCAAACCTCTTTAAATACCGGAATGGGATCTACTGCTGTTTCAGTGTGCATGCTTCTGATTGCTAGAAAAGTCTGGTTGGTAGAGATGGGCTGGTTGCAATCAGTCGCCATAGAGGCTCCTTTCTCGCTCAGACTACATTAGGAAGGGGGTCTCTCTGAATCTACACTAGAGACTAATGTTTCATGCTGCAAGAGATGCACAAAGTTTATCCCAAAGCAAGCTCATGGCCATGACTTATTTGCATTTCACCTCTGTGGTGACAGAAATGAATATTGTAAAAAACATTAGTAGGTTAGCCGTGTTTTCATTCATTAGCCATTGTTTGTCTTAAACACACTGTTTAGTTACTTTGTTAAATGTTCAAAGCCCTAAAAACAGTTTGTTCTTAGCTAGAGCCTCAGGGAAATATCTCTGACTCACTCTGTTTGAAAGGGCTCTTTCCCCATAAGTGAACTAGACACTCAATCAGTTTAGTTCAAAGGTTCAAACAAAAGCTTTCTTTTCTTTTCCTGCCTATATAGAAGACATGACACCACCACCAAGATAGCTCAGTGGGTCCAAGGAAGCAGTTTAGGTTGGTGGGTCACCATGAGAAGAGAGGTCTTGACAGGCATCCATGGGCATTTTTCTAGACAAAATGACAAAAAATGAGGAGGATGCCTGATGTTCACTTACTCCTTGTTGCTCCTAAAGCTTTGCATCTCTTGTAAGTCTCATTATTAAAAATAATAGAAAGAAAATAACCACTGAAAAACTCCAAATACAACTAAATCTCAGTCCCAATGTGGATGGTCCCAGTCCTGTGTTTGTACAGGACGGATATTCAATAAGTTGAATACGGGAGTCGAGTTGCCTATGCAGAGTGCACGGTCTCCATGAGACCACAGGTTTTTAGCTGAGCAAGCCCAACACTACGTTTGCTGACTCAGAGACAAAGCAGAGAAACAATGAGCACGTCATTGCTTTCGGTACATATTCCATACTTGGTCTGCTATAACTTTTCGTCAATTAGCACTCTTTTGGTGAACATTAAAGACACAGTTTGGTTTGTGCAATTAAAGCAAAGCTATTGCCTGCTTAAAAGTCATTGCCCGTCGGGGGACGCAAAGCCGCCATGCAAAGCACTTGCCCAGCTGAAGCGTCAAAAGCTCCTGCCACAGTGCATTCCACTACCTGTTAGTCCAAAACTGTTATTTCTGAGGGTTCCCAAGGAGCAGAGTATTCTGATGTTCATGCAGTTGGTTCCACTGTACAGCGATGCTCCCACATCCATCATATTCTTCTGTTATCCAGAGAGTTAGCTGCTAAAGTGAAGAGGGTTTACCATGGTTAAAAAATATCCTCCAAACATTCTTTGGTTCTTCCACGTCTTGAGAAGAGAAAGAAAAGTCTTCACAGAGATGCCTTGGGACACTAGAGAGTTCAACTAGTGGATGTCGGGCTTTAAATTCACTTTAAATGCCTTAAGTCCACAGAGTAACAAAACCTATTTAGTTTTGTAGATTCCTTCCCCTACTTGAATCTTTGCTGAGAATGTTCTGTCAAACGTTAAAAGGCAAATATGGTATATGCCCTAGAGTTGCCTGAGAAAACTTAATGGCATAATTACTGCATGGTGACACTAATAACTACTCTTCACTTGCGTCTACGTAATTGTGTTATGGAAATATCTAAAAGTCGAGAAGGCTGGGGAGATGTCTCTGTGATAAAAGTTTTGAGCCAAGGCTGACAACCTGACTGGGATCCCTGGAATCCATGCCAAAAGCCAGATGTGTTGGCTTGTGTTCACATTCCCAGCAGTCACACGGTGAGATGAGGGGCAAAGACTGGAGACTCTGTTGAAAGCTCACAGGCCAGCTGGCCTGGAGTACAGTGTGCAGAAACAGAAAACTAGAGAGATACCGTCTCATCAAGACGGAAGAAGCAAAAGAAAAAAACTCCCCAAAGTTGTCCTCTGACCACCAAATGTATGCATGACACACATGTAATGAGCACACACACACACGGTGTGTCTACACAGATGAATTGTAAGTCTAGTATCTACAGAATCACAGTATTGTATTTCACATTTGATGGCTAATCAAAGGTCCTGGTCTCCTAAGGAATATAGCACACCTGAACAACTCTGCTTTTAGAAACAGCACATGGAAATGCTAACAGAGACACAGCAAAGGCATCTAAACAATACTGTTCGGTGCTTGAGTGGGGGTCACACACACTGGAAACGTCAAAGCATCAGACTTGACCCCAGCCCAATGCTGGCCCACATGTGTGGAGTCTGTTCTAACTTCTGGGTTCTATTTGTTTCTGTATGAAGAACTACACTTGGGCTTCATGCATGCTGAGCACATGCTCTACTGAATTCATATTTTGAAATATAATTCACACCAAGAGCAGCGAAGTTAAGACTGTTCTCAATGACTTCCCAAGTTCTCTTTGCCTCTTTGCAACACTAGGATTTGAAACTATATAATCCTTGTTACATATTTCCCTAGTATTACACTGGCATCCCTGATAAAATCAGCTTAAGGTTCTCAACTTAGTACTCTAAGTACCGGCTTCTCTGAGGAAAGAAAGACAATAAGAATCTTAATCAATGTGTATCTATTAATATCACTACTATTTAACCAGCTGATGACAATTCTCTAAATTTGAGTCATAGGAATTAGCAGGACTAAAAGCAGAGTGTGGAACACCTTGAGTAGAACACTGTTTCCTGTCAGCTGTTCCTGAGGGATATATAAACAGTCCCCAACTTAAAATAGTTTGACTTAATTAGACTTTACAATAGGAAAGCAAGCCCATACAAAACAATAGCATTTTTCCCTGTAAGGATAACAATTAGTAAATTAAACAAGAGATTCAACACTTTATCAGAATAGACTTCTTAATAAAATAGATGATTTTGCCCAGCTAATAGAAGTATTCGGAGCATGCTGGAGGTAGGCCACACTAAGCTCTATGTTCAGTGGGTTAGAGACATTAACTGTGTTTTTGATTTACTGTATGTATTTCCAGTTTACAATGGGCTTATAAATATGTAGTTCCATTGGACATTAAGAAAAATCCATGTTCTCAAACCTAAAAGAGAAACACTCATCATAAATTCATTAGCTCATTTTTCTGCATAGATATGAAAACAATTGTAATATAGCTATATGAGAAAGTACCTAATTTTATTTCTGTTCCTGTGGATAAACTATACTGACACAAAACAGCTTAGGAGAGAAAGGGTTTACTTGATTTACACTTCCAAGTTATAGACCATCATAGTGGAGGAACTCAAACAGCTAGTTACAGCACATCCACAGTCAAAAGCTGAGAGAAACGAATGCACACATGCATAAAATCTACTTGCTCAGCTGTATTTTCCCACTATTTTACACTTTAGGGTCCTGCCTATGAAATGGTGCTGCCCACATGCAGGGAGGGTCTTCCAACTTCAGTTAATCCAATTAGCAAAGATCCCTTACAGACATGCCCATAGTCCAGCTGACCTAGGCAATCTCTCATGGGAAGTTGAGGTCGTTCTTAATGACTCTGAAAAAACAGTTCTCATTACAGCCAGCTGAGTGTGTAGACTGTCAAGTTGCATGTGCACTGGCCCCAGGACATGTAGTGTGTGTGTATGTGTCTGTGTGTGTGTGTGCGTGCATGCACGCACATAATTTCCTGTTTTCTTATAGTTTGACTCTTGTTGTTTTTAACAAAATCTCAATCATTCGATTTTACCAATGACGACTCAGGAGTCAGATGCTGGGTGAAAACCTGCTAGCTCAGAGAGGTGAGAAAGCATCTGACTGACCTTCCTCCTCCACTGACATCCAAGAAAGAGCTTTCTCCTCCACCGTCTCAAACAGAACTCCTCACATTGAACATCCCTCCCTTCTACTTCCTGTGCATCTCTCTACCCATCCTACCATCTCTCTCTTACTCTCTATGGGTTTTTTTTCTGTCAACCGATTGCTTTCTCCATCTCTTAACCTATGGCTGACTTTATCTAAGCCTGTTTACAATATTCAAGCAGAAAGCTCTTGGGTAAAGGGGTGTGCTAGGACTGAGCCACACCACAACCAGAAACAGTTTTGCCCAGTAAATAACACAATCTTGGGGCTCACAGTGTGATCAAATATCCCAGAACAGCCTTTTATCACAAAGAATGATTTTTTTAAAAATCTACTAAATAAAAATTTTTGTACGTTCTGGTCTTGTATTAGGCCAATTAAAAAGTAGATATTATTTTCCTTAAAATCAAAGACAGTCAAAGTTGAATTCAAATTCAACCAGTGAGAATAATTAATAATATCCCATTATGAGTTTCCCCTGGTAGAATCTTCCCTTGTACAAGGCTCCATGGTCTGTTTCTGTAATAGCAGTTGTATGGCCCTGGGTGCACAACTCAATCTCCTGACCCTCTGTTTCCATATTTTAAAGTAAGGATTCCATTTCCCCTAAGGCTCCAAACCACTCTAAAATGAATCTTCAGTAAAGACAGAACAATTTAACTGATGTGCTATAGTTTAAAAGTATTTTGGAATTTCTACTTCTGAGTGATTTCCAGGACCCACCAAATCAACGCCCCAAACACATGAATTACACAAAGCAGTGGGTTCCAAGAAAATGGACGTCAGGCAGTGAATGGTGCTGATTGCTGAAGATTGGAACAACGCTGTGACCTTATTGAGACTTAGCTGGCTACTTGTCAGACTGACAGCCACAATAGAGGCACGGGAGACTCAGGAATCGGATTCCCAAAACCAAAGCAATGAAGTCAGAATCTACAGATACCAAGCTATCGGAGTTGACAAAATTATGCACAGAGGAGATCAGCATAGAAGGAGATGCAGCTGCTCACACAGTCTCATTTGGGTGGTCACATCTACAATGTCCTATTCTGTCTTATTCGGGCTCTCAGTCTAGGGCCTGGCATGTGAGTTGAACTAAAACTCACATCATCTCATATGGACATGGCACACCCACTGCTCTGTGTACTTTTCATTTAGTAGTGTGATTTGTCACAAACACATGAGGCTGGCATAATTATTGATATCATTTTACAGATTAGAGAAAACAGATACAAAGAATTTACGTGACAATTTACTAAATGTGTATTTGGAGTACCATGCTGACCACAGAGGATGTCAAAATCCACACCCCTCACCTGGGAGATTCTAGACAGACGGGCCATTATCTAGGATATTTAAAACCCTAGTGGTTTCTCAGGGCATGTGCTAAGACTTAACTATAGTTCATAGCAATGAATAAATAACTCATATTCCAAAATGGTTTTCAAAATGCAGAACCAAAAGGAAAGATAGCAAATCTGAGGTTTGGTTTAAGAAATAGACAAAAAGAACAAAATTGGATATTGTAAAAATAAATAAATAAATAAATAAACAAACAAACAAACAAAAAAGGGGGTTGAAATAAAATACCCAAGAGGTTAATTGTTGATTGGGGAAGTAAATACATAAGAGTGAACTGAACTTCTTCCCAACATAGAAACAAAACTTGCCTCCCGGGGGATCTGGGGAGCAGCTGCAGCGAGGGAGAAGAAGCGACAGGAGGAGACTAGTGGTACTGTTGGTTCAGGAAAGTTGTTCATATTTTCTCTGTCCTGCCCCAAAGGTAGGGCCATGCAAAGTAGCAAAGAAGATCTGCCCCCCACCACACACACATACACTTATGCATGGCAAAATCCAGGGCTTGGTTACAGAAAAAAATAACGTGACATTTGGCACAGTATATGTCCAGTGATGTCCAGTATCCCATGGTCAGCTCTTAGTGCAAGAGCTGGAACTCCAAAAACCAGTGTGTAGGGGGTGTTGAGGTATGGGCTGCAGCAGAGGTGCTGGTGGTAGGAGAGATGCATCATCAGCAATGCTGCCCTAGGAGAGGGTTTTCTCACAGGACATGCATGATCTTAAATGCTGTGGTTGAACCCAACGCATCAGTAGGATAGGAGGAAGCATGGACCTGCATGTTAAAACTGTGCACAGCCAGCGGTAAGGGAAGCAGCACAGCCAGTTTGTAAAGTGTTTTTCCTTCATTTGTTGTGCTTTGCCTTTTCAAGAGAACACACTGCTTTTACACGATTGTTGTCCCACTAAAACAGCTTTTTTTCTCCACTTTCCTCTAATAATTCTGCTAGTTGCCCTCATTCTTCATAGAATTGATGCTTATTTTAAAGCCACTGTATTTTCTTCCATTTGTGATTCTGTGGCAAAAGCCCCGAGGCAAACTAATTTTCCAAGGCACAGAAATTTAGTTCTTGTGGTTCTGTAGTTAGGAAAGATGCCGGTACTGGTCTTCAATGAGTCCCGCTGTGCTTTCTTCTTCTTACAGGGCAGTTCTTTCCCCTCACATGATGGAGGGAAGAAGAGGAAATGAGCCTTCCCATTGGCAGCGATCTTTCTATGTCCACTTATCCCATTTCATTTAATCCAGCAACTAGAATCCATTCCTCACAATACTGTCACATGGGTGGAATGCAGGGGTTAGTGCCAGTCAGTCAACAGCGCCCATGTTCAGGGTGTTCCTACCATGTGTTACATAAGCTCTAATAAAGCCAGCTTTATTATTTATTTATTTCTCAGACGCTTGAAACTGCTTAGAGAGACTTGGAGGACTATCAAGAAGTAAGTAAGAAATAAACTCCATCTCTTGAGGATGAAAAATAACGCATACCTTCACGGTCAGCAAGAAGTCACGGTCTGCACTTAGCTGAGACACAGGCCCAGATTGCTCAGGGAACCCTGTAACATGCACACTGCAAACACTGGTGGAGATTGAGCTTTATCTGCTCTGAGGATGTTTGTTTCCTTGTGGGAGAAAGCCCCCTCAATCCCACTGAAAATCAGCCTTAAGGGCCACCCGAGTCACCCCCACTGCAGCCAGATGCTATGAATTTTATTAGTCCCCCCCTAGCCAAGCTTATTCAAGACAGGCTCCTTTCCCAGGGCTTGCAGCTTCAGTCTGTGCAGCAGCTTGGACAGGTTGGTTTGTACAGATGGCATCTAGCAGAGACTCTGTCTATACTTGAACCACTGGGGAGTTGAGAATGGGGAATCAGGAATAGGGAATTGAAGCGCCTTGGCCTTGGCTGTCTTCATTCTTCTTCATGACTAGAACGAGCAGTTCTCAGGACAGCATGGGGCAGGCTTTGGGCCTTTGTACGGGGCTTCTTCCTCTGTCTGAAACCACCCTGTCCTCTTCGCTGCCTTCAGCTTGTGAACTTCTTCCTCAATATCAAGGGAAAGCGTTACATCCTTGAAATGTTCCCTGCCTTGTTATCTTCAATTTTATTTAAACAAACCACTCTGAGATGTAGCAGTTTAAGATGACAACCACATATTTAATGGCACCATTTTATGAGCTGCTACCATAAACTTGGCTCCTCCAGGCAGCTCCTTTGCTTCCTATGATATCATCGCCAAGGCCTCTGGTCTGTAAGTAGTTGCTGGCTGGGCTGGCTGGACTAAGGCACACTTTGCCCAGAAAGATGGCTTCTGCTCCACATAGCCTTTCAGGATACAGCGGGCTCTGCTGTGCTGCACTTGGTCCCATTGAGGTGGAGAGATGCCTAACACAAGGAAGTGGACAATGCCTCTTGAGGCTAGACTTTGGACCAGTACACCATCATATCTGATGCATTCTGTTGACCAGAACAAGTCACAGGTTCTGTCTAAATTCAACAGGTGAGGAAATCGATTCCAAGCCTCTATGGGAGAATTGGGAAGGAGACCCACAAAGCATCTGCAAGCATTTTTTTGTTGCAAACTCCACCCCTATTGCACAGTAGAATCAATCACTATGTTCTCGCTGCAGGGTTGTGAGAAGCCCTGGCACACACACTGCTACTCTGTTATTAATTTATGTGTATATAACACTTGAATATGACATATCCCCTACAGGCTCCTGTTTGAACACCTACTTCCCAGCTTTGAGCACTATTTTGAAAATTGCCGTACCTGGCTGGTGGGGGTGTATCCCGGGAAATAGACCTTTGATGGCTATAGAACAGCTGTTTCTGTTCCTGTCTCGGCATGTCAGCGGGATTCCCATGAGATGTCCCCAGTCACAGAGTCAACCACACTAGCCGCAGTGACGGACTGTATTCCCTGAACCATGCATCAGAACAACATCTTCCTCCAGTAAGCTCTTTTTGTCAGGAATTCTGACACAGCAACATGAAAGGCCACTGATAAATACACCGTCGACAAAGGAGCCAGCACTCCTATTTGAATGGAAGAGCTATGTTTTGTTTATCATTGTATTCTCTGGGCTCTTAGCACAAAGTCTGATAGCTACATACTGCTCAGAGCATGCTTACTGTTGACTGAAAACAAATGGATGACCTTTGCCACCCAGGGATGTCTCTTAGAATGAACTGAGATTGCGTACATGGTTAGTGGTAGACAGTTTCTGATGAGATACGATTACCAATGGTAAAGGAGATAATCACTCGGTAGCCGTGAAAAATTCACAGGAGTCCTCTCAGAGGGCAAAGTTTGCCAGTGTCCAGGCCATTTGCACAAAATGACATAGCATTTGTCTAAGCTAGGAGCATCCTAGCACGCCTGCTGCATTGTCTCTGTATTTTATTATCATACCTAGAATAATATAATGCTATGCCAATGGTAGTGTGGCATGAGGAGTCATGGCACAAAAGAGATACGCCTGCAAGTATGTGCAGAGAACTGAGCACACAGTCACATGAGTAGCGACCTACCATTTCCAAATATCTATCATCTGAGATCTCTTTTACTCACAGACAGGAAACAGAAATATGGATGAGCATTTTCTCTCTTACTTTATCACCTTTGTCCCCACATTTAAAGGCTTTTTAATTTTTTAAAAAATTCTAGATTTCATCTTAAAGATAAATATCCTAATCATTTCTATGTTTAAATAAATTGTCATTATTACACTATTCTTATTGTTGCATGGTATATTATTGTTGTGTCGTATAATCATTGTTATATATATACACGATATGTACACAAAAAAGTTGACTATAATTTTGGTAGCTCTAAGTGATTGCAAAAGCAAAATAAAATTAAATTGAAATTAAATTGGAAAGAAAACAACATCAATAAAATACTAACTAATATTAATTTAATGTGACATAATCTTGGTTTGATGGAAACCAAAAATCAGTTGCTTACAATAAAAATAAGTAGTCAGCTGTTACTGCCTATGTTCTCTTGAGTTGCTATTTCAAGAGTAAATATTGTAGTGACAGGCACCATTGTCCATAATCTCCAGTATATCTGAAAGTCATTATTGTCATTATTTCAATACTCCACTGAATTTATCCTTTTAGATGCATCTTCTAAAGCAGTGGATAGTCAGTTCAGCTTCTCTCCATAATTTCACTTGTGTTTTGATACTCTTAGATGCCTCCAAAAAGTGGGGGTGAGGAGAAGGAAGACTATTTGGACAAAGGAAGAAAGTATCTAGTCTCCAAGCCTTCTACCTACACTGGTTCTCCAGGAGAATCACATCATCAAAATGTTCCAGTTACTGTGAAAAATGCCCTCCCTTCCTGTCCATGGACATCTTCCAGTTCCTAGCACACTGGCATTGTGGTCTTGCCAACCATCCCCACTATCCTCTCAATAACCCCATCTTCCCAGATATACCCCATAATGCCAGAACGAGGACTCCACAGGACACTAGCCCTGAAGTAAACATCAATATCCTTAAAATGCATTCAAATGCTTCCTCCTCTTGCATTTTCTGTCCCTAAATTAGTTTGGCAGGAAGAGATAGAATTCTTCTAGCATCCCTACTGAAGCAGAATGAACAAAAAGAATTCCCATTTTAAAAATCTTAAGAAGCATTGCCATTTTCTGAAGTACTCAATTCTTCCTCCAGATCCATCTAATGAAACTTCAGCTCATCGCGGCATTGCCTACACCTCAATTGACATGAATATTTCACTTTCATATCTAATCTTCCTGTTTTCTCCTCGACCACAGGCTTGTGCGCTGAAAGTAAGTGGGAATATTCTATCATGCCGCTATCCCATTATGTGACCATAAATAACATGCCCATACAAATAATCTAGAATAGCCCCTGGCTGGAAGAAAGGAAAAAGAGTAGTGGTGAAAGCATAGTAACTGAAAATTCTTACAGACGATTCTAAACACACTCTTCAGATTTGGGGTTCTGGAACCCCAGTTAAAAAGTCATTGACTTTCAATAATCTTTTTCTCCCAACTTGTTTTCAGTAAGCATACAGCTTTAAAATGGTTATGGATGTAATATCTCTTAATTTTATATTTTAGATGAAAGCATGTACAGTGCACCATCAGTTAGACCCATCTGAATGTCCCTGATGCCTGTCTTACTCCTAGAAGACCACACTCATCCTCCAATTTCACCTGTGTTTACTTGGCTGCTCTCCTGAACTCTGCCTTAAAGCATTGTGTTTGATTTGTCCGTGTGCAATACATGTTCATCCTGATTCCAGTCTTCCGCTTCTTTAGTATTTTTAGGAATGTTTGTTTGTTGTTTAGTTGAGATAGGGTCTTACAATGAGTCTCAAGCTAGGCTCGATCCCATGCTCCTCCTGCCTCAGCCCCCAATGTATAATTACAGCCATATATCGTAGTGAGTTTAATTGTTTTCTTTAGGAATCCATTTTGGCCGTCTGATTATCAGTTGCATCCATGTAGTCTAAGTCTTCCTTCGTGATAATGGGGATATAAGCTATGAAATCTGGAAATCATGTGTCAAATATACACAAAAAAAAAACCTCTGAAGGGGGAAGAAGAAAATATTGCCCTCAAAAAGAATAGTAACTATAGAATCAGATATAAAGTATTTTTTCTAAACTCGTCAAATGCAAATGGGCTAGACATTGTTAATGTATTTAATGCCTGTATATATTGTATATAGTCATTGTACTTAATATATATATATATAGTTTTTCTTATATTAGTTATAACCTTTTTTATTTTAGACAAGAAGGGGGAATGTAGTGGCATTTCTATTGTATTTTAATTAATAAAGATTGCCTAAATATTTGAGAGTAAAACAGTCCCACTGACTAGCCTTACAGACCAGGTAATGGTAACACACACCTTTAATCCCAGTAGTCACACTAGTTTGCCATAGAAGCCAGGTGATGCATGCCTTTAATCCCAGCCCTAAAGAGGATTATAAAATGGGAAGAAATAGCTCTCAACACACAGTCTTATTCTGAGATTCCTGGAGGAAGCATCACCACTTCAGACTAAGGTTGAGGTAAGAGCCAGTGACTGGCTGCTTTGCTTTTCTGGCCTTCAGGTTGAACCCCAATATCTGTCTCTGAGTTTTTATTAATCGTGCTTCAAATATCATATCATTATGACTCATTTAATTCTCTCTTTCCTTCCTTCCGTCCTTTCCTCCTTCCTTCCTTCCTTTCTTCCTTCCTTCCTTCCTTCCTTTTTTCCTCATATTTTGCTCCACCCTACATCTCTGGACTATCTTGTCTCCAGTTTCTGACCATCCTAGCACTATCGGACATGGGATCCCAGATGGCTGAGAAACACTCAAAGAAATGTTCAACATCCATAGCCACCATGGAAATGCAAATCAAAACTATTTTGAGATTCCATCTTAATGTCATTCCACCTGTCATAATGTCTGAGATCAAAAACGCAAGTGACAGCTCATGCTAGTGAGGATGTGGAGCAAGGGGAACACTCTTCTATTGCCAGTGAGAGTGCAAACTTGTACAACCACTATGGAAATCAATATAGAGGTTCCTCAGAACACTGGGAATCAAACTACCTGAAGACCCAGCTATACTACTATTAGGAAATACCCAAAAGGCACTCCATCCTACCACAAGGACGCTTGCTCAATTCTATTCATTGTGGCTTTATTCATAATAGCCAGAAACTGAAAATAACCTTTATATCCCTGAACAGAAGAATGGCTAAAGAAAATGGTAGATTTACACAATGGGGTATTACTCAATTGTTAAAAACAATGACATCAGGAAATTTGCAGGCAAATGTATGGGAAGAAAATCATTCTTAATGAGCTAATCCAGACCCCAAAAGACATATGTGGTATGTGTTCACTTAAAAGTGAAAATTAACCATTAAGCAAATGATAACCAAGCTGCAATCCGTAGACCCAAAAATGTTAGGTAAAGAGGAGGGGTTTAGGAGGTACACATGGATCTTCCTGGGCAGTGGAAACCTAGTACAGTGGAAACTTCCTGGAATCTGTAAGGGTGATCCTAGTGAGTACTCCTAGTAACCAGGGACACAGAGTCTCAACTGGCCACCTCTTAGATCAAGGCAAGGCTTCCAGGGGCAGAATTGGGTAATCAGTTGAGTTGGAAGTCAACAGGGTCCTGTGGAGATTCCAAAACAGCCCAGGCAGACACTAGGACAGGGGGTTTCTCTCCTCAAACTGACAGTGGGCGCCATTGCAGAAGACAGTATCCACACAGATCACTGAACGTGGAGAGGTTGAGCTGGTGACTGTATAAAGCCTTTGCCCCAACTGTACCACATTGCTAAACAGCCTAAGTTTAATTCTGTTGCAGAGACAAATAAATTATAAAACCACAATGATTTGAAATAGTGACAAATTATTGTTCAGCTGCTCCAAAGCACATGATCGATGTGGGTCTGTCTCCAATTGTCCAAGTCTTGTCTGGGAGATTCAGGCCATTCCAACCTCCCAGCTCTGCCATTCTCAATCAATGACCTCAAGTTCACCACAGGAAGAGAAAGTGGGAGTGTGGCATTTTGTGAATGTGATTAGTAGCCAGACATGAAACAAGAATCGTCATTTCTACGCATAGTTCATTAGCCTGAAATCAATCAAAAATCCCCTATTTAACCACAGCATAAGCCAGAATTTCCCCTTCTACTGTACTCAGGAAAGTGGTTATGGGTTTCAATAAATACATAGTGTTGTCCAACACAGCCCAGGTTTCTGAACACCCTTTGTGCTTCCTTTGGCTTATTTATAGTGGGGATGTTATCTCGCTGGATGGTTGTAAGGGCTAAACAAATTACTTTGATCATTGAATTAGAACTTCATCTTAATTTTACACATCTGATTCCTGATTGCAATAACATATAATACCAATTATGGAAAGCAGTATGATCTCTTCTTTTCATTTTTAGAGATAAGAGATGAGCTTTAGGGAGACTAGATAAACACATACAAAGAGACAGACAGACACACAGCCATGTGCTTGTGCACGTGCTCGCACGAGCACACACACACACACACACACACACACAGAGAGAGAGAGAGAGAGAGAGA
>NC_022019.1:19606766-19621063 GCF_000317375.1 Microtus ochrogaster | reverse complement strand
ATTTGCACATGCATACACATACACACAAAATAATGAAATGTAAAAAGACTTCAAAGTAGCAGTTTGGTTCATTCTTAGAGGAAGCACATTGTATTTCTATCTATGTCTTGAACACAGACTAAAATGCCAGTCACATCCTAGTCTAAATCATCGCTTAAAAACACCATGAACTCCCAAAACTGAGCATGTTTAAAAACTGCAGACTCAACAGCTCATAGGTTACTTGGATGGGGTAGTTCAGAAAGAGCACAAGCATCGCTCATTAGCATTTACTCCTGTGGATTGATTATTTTTCCCTCTTGAGCCAAGCAGCATTCCACACACCTAACAGTGTCTGAAATGAATTATGTCATTCCCCTGCTAGGCCAGGGAGAAACACGGAGGCCATTTTCAGACTGAAATTTACAACAGAATGAGCACCAATCAGAAGCATATTGCATCCAACAGGAACTCATTCCCACATAAAATAATGTACTAGCATCCTTCACTTAAGCTCACTTCTCATAGAAAATGAGAACTTTGTCTAATCTGCTTCTATTAAAAAGCATACATTTCATAAATACAATCGATTCAGAATCAACTAACATTACTAAATACCAGTAAATACCGGTAACTATATATTTTCAAGTACAAAGATTAATATATATCAATTAACTTATTCTTTGAATCATTATGTGAAAATATAAATTCTATGACTGAAAAGAACACCATGTGCCTGAGATGATCCCTATGATTATGTGTTAATAATGTCTCAGCTGATTTTAAGGTGAATTTTTAAAAGATGAACAGTTCATGGAAAGATTTATTAGAACAAATAAGTTCTGTGAGTGAACCAACTCAATAAATATTTATTGACAATTTACCTACAAGCCAACTATATGAAGGATACAATATTTTGCAAATAGACTTGACCCTCTATCAGTTCCTACCTGAACAAAGGCAATATGAGGTGTGCTCCAATCACCACGCCAGCAGACAAATGTAAGCGTGAATGGAGATCCCCCATTTGGGTGACTGCCTTTCCAAACAGATTTGGAGGAAGAATGTTCCTGCTGTTTTTACAATTTCCCAGAACTTTGAGAGAACTCAGACCAGTAAATGCTGAGGGAAACTGAGATGCAGACTTTATTAATAAAGACTTCCTGAGACTATGAATATGGTGACTTAAATAAGACATAAAAGAATATCACTGTCCTTGGGCTATGACTGTACTTTGGGTTATACAAGAGTGTTCAAGCTCTCCACTAAGTTGGCCAAGATCCCTACTCAATGGTTGCTGAAAATGGCTCCAACATAACTCATCAAGTCTTCTTCTCTACCATTACTTATCAAAGGCAGAAGAGTATGACATAAGACATCTGTGCATTGTTGGGATGAGCACATACAATCTTAGAGTCAGTTGATCCACATCTTAGCTGAGTATAAATACTTTGTCCAGCCTTCCTTATCCCTTAGGCCAAGGGCTATATGTGTCAATATTTCCTGAACTGAAATAAAGGAAACAATAGAGACAGTTCATGACACAGATGGCATTTAAGGTGGTATGGAAAAACTAGAGTGGATTTTGATGAAGAGAAAGTGGAGGAGGGATTTCTGGGCATGGAGAGAAGCGTCAGACTCTAGTCACACTACCCAGAATGCACCTGATTTCACCCAATCTCAAAAACTAAGCTGTGCTAAGACTGGAGAGAGGGCCAGCAAAATGCCAAAAGCAGAAGAAAAGAAAAACGTGAGGAGGGAATTGTGAATGGACTAAGTCTTGATACAGTTTCCTCCTTTCAGAGCATCAGAATCTTCTTAAGAGTCTTCTCTATCTGTAGCATGCTTAGAAGAAACAATGCTTTCCACACCCCCACCATCTCTGCCACCCCACGACAGACTCGAGAGCGCTCTCACTCTTCCCTTTCCTCTGTCCAAGGATGACATCTGTCTTGAACAGCCATTATGCTTACATGTTTTCACACACACACACACACACACACACACACACACACACACACAGTGCATTCAGTAATAATTTCACATTCTCTACTGCTCTGAGGCTTAGATTTCCAGCATTTAAGAAAGATCCTTATTGATTTCTGTTTTCAGGAATGTGCCATCCTTACTCTGTGATAAGGGGGAGGCCTGCTAACTGATGGAATGAGAAAGAAGAAGAAATTGTGGAGGGGGAACTACCTAGTACATCAAAGTATCAGCCAACTCAATGCAACAGATGAGATGATGGCCACAGTGGGTTTATAGGATGCAACAATGATCACTGCAGAGCCTGGCACAAGGAGGCAGAGAGGAGGCAGAAGGTAAAATAAAAAGAGACGGTGAGAGCTGCACTAACCAAGGGGCAGTTAGGATGAAACACAGATAAACACAAGAGATTCCAGAAAGACAAAATCAATCATTAAATGAACATGAGGGGGAAAAGCATTAAAACTAATAGGAGGCCAAAACAATGATTCCCTTCCTGAAAAAGAAAAACATCAAGTGAAAGAGTTTATTTATTGGGGGGAAATGAGATACACTTCATCCTTACCCACTTCAAAATGACAGTATGACCAAAATCACAGCCAAGAAGAAAAACACACCAGGTGTCTCAAATCCTTCGTGAAACATAGTTTCTGTGAGTTCTCAATAAGCTACATTATATGAAGTAGCTCTCTAGGGAGATATCTGTAGCTGCAGGAATTGATTGCTTGTTTGTGATGACAGGAAGAACATGGAAGATGAGAGAAAACCGAAGGAGTGACAAGCAGAGGCTGAAGCTATGAGAGATTTATTGATAAGGAGCGTGGCCACCATCTTTCACCATCTGTGTCAAGAACCCAAGTCTGTCCAGAAAACCCGAAGCCGTGAGAGTGACTGGAGTCTTTCCCAGCACTGGCACCAGCCAAGTATTAAGGTGTGATGACATCGTGTAAGAGGTTTAATCCTGAAAATATGGCACCTGGCTCCTCTTTGGGCATAAATAGTTCAATGGAAAGAGGGGAGAAATGAGGTTAAAATCAGGTTCACCAAGAGTAATACATGAGATAGAAGCACACCTCCAACTCATCCATAAATTCTTTAGGCGTTGGTGAAATTGGGTTCCACATCATGGTGTCTGCATCTCTGCAGACACTGTTAACTTTCTAAGTGTTCTCCTCTCCCCTCCTCTAATCCCTTTAGATGTTCCTTGGTTTTCTAATCGGGGTGAACAGCCCCTACCCATTGGGGCATGGTCTCTCAGCGGCTATAGGCTGGAGGAGCGGAAGGACCTCCCGCAACACCCTAATGTTACAAGAACAATAAAACAGATTGGAAAATGACCCAGATTACTGTTTGTCACAGAGTGGATGTGGGACTAGTATTTTACTGAGAGCTGTGTTTAACTGAAAAATATAACCCATATCAAATTACCAGCAGGCAGTAAGAAAGGGCCTATTAATACTAATATCGGAGAGGCAGTAATTAGCACTCATATTTGGCTTCTTACACAGCAGCGGGGAGAAAAGCAGCATCACTCAGAGCTTTGCTAAGGCAGAAACGATGAGGAAAGGATGGATAGAATCACAGCTCAGAGTGTGCTTAAAAGTGAGAGACGATAGTTAGGCATACTATTTAGTGATAAAAAAGATAAAACTTGTCATGTATAACAATATGGATGGGCCTGAAAGATTTTTCTATTGGCCAAAATGAGCACAACATGCCCGCCACAGACTCAGATGTTGTAGACCTGATATTCAGAATGTGACATTACTTGGGAAGGGTCTGGAGACTTTAATGGGCATGGTCTAGCTATGAGAGAATGGGGTCACAGAGGTATGTCTTCAGGGACGTTATATCCCTGACTCCTTCCTGTCATAATCTCTGATTCCTGTCCACCATGAAGTGACAGCTTCTTCCACTGCTTGCTCCAGCCACCATGATACTCTGCCCAAGCACAGGTGAGGGTGGAGTAAGACCTTTGAAACCATGAGCCACAATAAATGTTTTCTTCTCTGAATTTTTGTCAAGCATTTTGTCACTGCAATGCAAAAAGTGACTAAAAAGAACTGTAGAACTGTAGGAGCCTACCCATTATGGATCCAAAATACATTTATTTAGCAGAAGTAGATTGCAGAAAAGCAGTTTCCAGACTAGGGACTGGAGGGCGGGAGAGTAGAGGCAAGAAGGAAAAGTCTTGTCAGCAGGTTTAAAAGTAGAAGCAGATAGGAGGAAGCTCTCACATTCTAAATACAATAGGGTCACTATAGTTAACAATAATGTGTTATTCAAAATACCATGTATCATCTTAAATGCTCTATAAAGACATTAAATACAACATAAAATTATTTAGAAAACACATTTAGAAAAGGTAAAAACACACGCTTTGTTCTTGGCTCTTTAGGCTCTGTATAGTGATTATTACTTAATGTACATATATACCCAAACAACAGCACATAACTTTATACTATCAATAAATATCAGCTTAAAATAATTTTTAATGGGATTCAGTCAAACTAATGGTTCTCCACATCAGCCCTAGGGGAGATTTTAGCTTCAAAACAAGTGACTGGGCAGAGTGGATAGCTTTTCACAGGTTGAGTCAGGGATGTGGGAAGTCCTGAAGTGCTGATAGCAATCCAATACACACAGAACTTGTCATCTATCCTCCATCCTAACGCTCCTCTGATACTGGAATAGGTGAAAACCCTTCTCATCAGAGAGTCTGGAATCTAATTCCATTTGACATCAAAGCAAAGCAGTTCCGGTTCTAATGTGCAGCTGGTCCTCCTAGCTTCTGTTCTGACGTCCACTGTACCTCTGCTTTGTACATTCTGTTTGCTTGGTCAGAATACGTCCTGTTCTTTCAAATGTAAACTTATTTATTTTATGTAACCCATGTCTCTGACTGATGCAACATGTCTTCCAAAGCAGATTTTCAAACCTATGGAGTTGTATTTGAATTATATATTATCATAAACTTACTGCTTTTCACTTACAGTTAGGACATTTTAGTTCTGTTTACATATAAATTACTTATTTGTGAACTTTATTTTAGGTTAATGTGCAAGTCTCTATAGTTTAGAGGTAGAATATTCCTCAAAGACCATGTATTAAAAGCTTGGTCTTCAGGGTATACAGAGGGCATGAGGTCTTTGTATTCACAGATAAGTACTGGCGAAACCAGGAATGTTAAACACACAGGAATACCTCTTCAAGAGAAATGAGGTACAACCTGTTTTCCACCCAGAAGTCTGTGAATGGGTGTGGCTAGTAGCCTGGTGATTTTTGCACTATCTGTATGACTGAGACCATACCAGATCCTCCTGCAGACCCTAAAGATGTCATAAGTAGTCAGTCTATAGAACCCATCTTTATGGGAGTGTTTACATGTACTTTACAAAGCATTTCAATGTAGTCATGGCTTATACTTTATTGTACACATACAATTGAGTTCATTATCAACCCAAAAACTTACTCCAAATTGTGCTGCACTTAAATATGCCTAAAATAAACTGCCTGGTGTCATAGTCTATAAGTTTGAACCAACACCAGCTACTGAGTCATACTGAACTGGACTTATTTATTGCCTCACATGGATCATTACTCTGATGGTTGTGGTGTTTGCAGAGACACACACAGACAAGAGTGAAGCTGTAGGAAGTGGAACCTCATGAGGAGTCCTTACATCAATGGGTACATGCTCTCAAAATGGATGGTGACTCTGCAACACATCTGGCCATGAAGTGAACAACCCTGTAGAGAACATATCTCCACAGTGATGCTTAGTCCCACCACAGGTTACAGATCATCACAGTCAACCCCATTACACAATTATAGATGGAAACTAACAAAATGGCAACAGACTTAACCTGCTCATTTTGTCAGTTCTTTCAGGTACTTTATTGTAGTAACAGAAATTTCACCAACATGAGCGTATTGTGAAACATTTGTTATAAAAAGTTAAGGGAGTCTAAGAAACCCCCCAAACTCCCCATTATTCTTTGTTGCCTCCTTGAACTTGAGGATAGGATGCTATTGCTGAAGACATCACTTATTTTCATAACAGGACTTGGAGAAACCAAGCTGATAAAAACCTGGAAACCTCCTCCTTGTTGCTAAGTAAACTAATTCAGAGGAGGAAAGATATCAGCAGTCTTCCAAAACTTCAACTCCAGTGAATGACAATGACATACAGAGAACGCCATGCCCAATGGTATATTTACAACAACTTTCTGAACAAAGTTAAGACATACTCAATAAAAGGGAAGTCATGTCTGGTACTGTAAACTCAGCCAAGAACTCAATTCTGGAGAGGTCATACACCCTACAGGAAAATCCTCCACTGTTTTTCTAAACTGATATAGTAGTCAACTGCTTTTTAAATACATATCTTTATATCATAGGTTTGTGCAGCTCGCTGCCCTCAGCAAAGAGGCTGCTTTTTGCAGCGGATGATAATATATTGTACTATATATAGTGTATTATATAAATTATATAAATGGTAAAAGTGCAGAGAATGAGTGGCTCCAGGGTGTCTAGATTCAAACTGGACATGTATAACAATGCTCCTCCACTCAAAGCTCAAGGACCAGTGTGGAAGCAGAAGTATAAAGTTTGTAATAACTAGCAGACATGAAGGATGGCTGTGACATACTATCTTCTGGACATGACAAAGATGCTGCATCCATGAACTCCCAATAATATGGTTGCCTACATAAGACCTTCACAAGAACACACCAGCCAACATTTCAGCATGGATAGGGGAAAAGCACACAATACCCCAGCCCTAGTTGAAGAGCTACAGGCAGCCAGTGACTGTTGAGTGAGGGAGGCAGAGTCTATCTTCTTTCAGGGATGAGCCGCCTAACAGATTGCCTGTGCTCAAATGGTCAGCCCCGCACCCAAAGGCTGCAATAAATTGAGTGCATTAAAATGGGCAGCACTAAATTGAACTCAGAAAAATATATACATATTGACTTGGAGTTCAGTCATCACAATCTAGAATGTGTAAAAAGATCAGACATGCTGATGACTTTTAGTCCCAGTGGTAGGGAGGAGGAGTAAGAGAGTCATGGGCCTTGAGGTTTTCTGTAAATTTCAGACCAATGAGAGATTATCTTTAAGAAAAAAAAAAAAAGATGAACTTCATCTGGGGAACCATACCCAAGGCTGTCTTCTGGCCTTCAACACAGACACACACACACACACACACACACACACACACACACACACGTAGTCATATATACATAAACACATATAAAATAAATACAAGTAAATAAATAGTACTCTTGTCTATCTCAAGACTAAGCACAAACTCACATATATATAGATGAAATAAATGATAATAGAGTATAAATAAAGTCAAAAGATTTCTATATGGCTTGCAGTGGTACTTTCTCTAACTGATATTTTCCATGTTTTTCCAGCCCTACAGAAATGGTTGTGGTTTTGAACAAGTAACAGATAAAAACTTTAAATCCCCCCAAAAATATGCAATTGGGTTTGAAAACTACTATGTTTAATGTTCTAGTATTTCTCCCCCTTCTGAAATTCTACAGCTCCCAGTTTTCCACTTCATCTTTTGCTGAGAACCAACTCCAGAGGGGGAAAAAAATCAAACCTTTTTTTCAGCATTCTATTCTTCCATGTAAAATTGATTATGCGTTTAAGCACGAATGATAATGTACGTATTGTTCTTTCTTGTCCCCCACCCCAGAGACAGCTATTCAAGGACTGAATAGCCAAAGAACATTGCAACAAATTTTGGGAGATGGTTAGATCCATGTTCATGGCTACCGTCACTTGGGCAGAATGCAGGCAGAAGCATCATTCTTGCTGCTTTTCAATCTCCTGTCAAGACTACCTTTCTGTTACTTCTCCTCTGGTTCTCATTCCTTTTGCAGCATGTCCCAGCAAGCATCTGCATCCTCTTCCTGTTGAGGACTCATCCTCATTCATTTTACCAACAAAGGATAGTGATTTGGGGGCAGAGAAGAAAAACATTTAAATGCTAATATTAAATATCAATGGTCTATGAAATCTAATACATGATTCTAAACCCTATTTGCCCAAGTCCCTGTGTATTCATGCACAATTATTAGAAATGTCACAATTATTAGAAAACTTGGAGGAAAAATACAGCTTGTCCTTGCTTGCTTCTGTTAGGGTTTTATTGCTGTGAGTAGACACCGTGACTATGGCAAATCTTATGAAGGAAGACATTCAACTGGGGCAGCTTACAGTTCAGAGATTTAGTCCGTTATCATGACAGGACATGGCGGCGTGCAGGCAGACATGGTGTCAGAGAGGAGCTGAGAGTTTTACATCTATTTCTGAAGAGAGAGATGACACTGGGCCTGGCTTGCACTTCTGAAACCTCAATGCCCACCCCAGTGACACATTTCCTCAAACGAGGCCACCTACTCCAACAAGGCCACACCTCCTAAGAGCACTACTGCCCTTTCCATTCAAACCACCATATCCTTCTATATCCCATAGCAGAGGCTACTGACAGGAGACTCAGACAACACCTTCAAAACACATCTAGGTATGGAGTAGCCGCCATACTTGAGAGACAGGAGTCCACAAACAGGTTTCAGAGAGAAAGGATACACTTGTAACAAAGAGTCAAGAGCAACATCATCCTCTAGCACTGCTATTTGCTGAGGCCATGACCAGCTGGTTCTTTCCCTGTTGTTTCTTTTGTGGATTATGCAAATCAGCAAAACAGGTAAGTAAAGCTTCCTCTCTGAGGCCGCTGAACCCCAGTGCACGCTGATTAAGAACACATCAATCCCTCTGGCTGTCCAAACACCGGCAGGTAATTCTGTACAGCTCTTTCATAGGGTGCATTTCCTTCATCCATCCTAAGGGATTCTATCATTCATTGAAAGATGATCCACCAACTATTTGCTGGTTTGCTTTGAGAACAACAAACTTGCATCATTTCCCACAAAAGAACAATTATAACTGTGTGGCAGGAATGCAGTAAATATCTCAAGCCTCAAATTCTGCTAAATGACAGCTTAAGAATAAAAGACCAAACTTAAGAATAATAGATATAGAAGGAGAAAAAAAAATCCTGTTGAAAGGCACAGAAAATACATTCAACAAAATCACAGGAGAAAACTTCCCAACCTGAAGAAAGATATGCCTATGAAACTAAGAACAGCAAATAGACTGGACCAAAAAATAAGCCCCCATGACACATAATTATATCGGCGTAAATAAATGCAAGGTAGATATTAAAGAATATATACAGTTTTAATGTTTAAACAAACTTACAGAACCATGGTTCCTGCTTAGCCGTTTCACAGGAGGCAGGAAAAAGGGAGCTCGCAGGCTCCACGAGCCCCATTTATCAGTCAACATTTGCCCGAGGCAAACCCGCCCCCTAAAGGGGCTGGCTTAGCCCTACACATAATAATCAAAACACAAAACATACATAATGAAAAAAGAATATTAGGTGCTGCAAAGGGAAAAGGCCAAGTAACATTTTTTAAAAGGCCTATCAGAATTATACCCAACTTCTTAATGGAAACTCTGAAATACAGACAGTCCTGGATAGACATTTTTCAGATACTAGGAGACCACAGATGCCAGCCCAGATTACTAGACCCAAGATATTCTATGACAAAATCAGATTTAAACAATACCTATCATAAATCCAGCCCTACAGAAAGTACTAGAAGGAAAACTCCAGCCCAAGGAAGTAAGTTACATCAACAAAAACACAAGCAATAGATAATCCTATACCAGCAAAACCCAAAGAAGGGAAATAAGCACACGATACAACCAATAACAATAAAACTAAAATAATAGAAACTAACAATCACTGGTTATTAATATCTCTTAATATCAATGGACTTGATTTGCCTATAGAAAGACACAGGCTAACAGAATGTATAAAAAAACAGAATCCATCCTTCTGTTGCATACAAGAAACATACCTCAACTTCAAAGACAGACATATCTCAGAGTAAAGGGTTGGGAAAAGATTTTCCAATTAAATGGACCTAAGAAACAAACTGGTATAGCTATCCTAATGTCCAACAAAATAGACTTCAAACTAAAATTAATTAAAAAGAGATAAAGAAGGACATTTCATATTCATCACAAGAAAATTTTATCAACATGAAGTCTCAATTTTGAATAAGTATGCCCCAAATACAAGGACACACACTTTTATAAAAGAAACATTACCAAATATTAAATCACACATAAAATCCCCACATACTAATTGTGGGAGACTTCAACAACCCACTCCCACCACTGGAAAGGACTGCAAGAAAGAAACTTAACAAAGAAATAAAAGAACTAACAGAAGTTATGACTCAAATGGGTTTAACAGACATGTATAGAACATTCTCCCCCTCACCCCACCCCCACACAAAAAAATTATACCTTCTTCTCAGGACCTCATGGAACCTTCTCTAAAACTGACCACATACTCAGTAACAAAGCAAACCTGAACAGATTCAAAAATTTGTAATAACCCCCTGTATCTGATCAGATCACCATGGCTTAAAGTTAGAATTCGACAACACTAACTGCAGAAAGCCCACAAACTCATGGAAATTGAACAAGGCTCAACTGGATCACCCCTGGGTCAAGGAAGAAATAAAGAAATAAAAGATTTTCTAGAATTCAATGAAGATGAACACACAACATACCCAAACTTATGGGACACTTTGAAAGCAGTGATAAGAGGAAAAGTTCATATAAGTGCCTATATAAAGAACCCGGAAGAATCTCATACTAGCTACTTAACAACACACCTGGAAGTTCTACTCACCCAGGAGGAGTAGAAGTCAGGACATAATCAAATGAGAACTGAAAACAATAAAATAGAAGCAAAGAAAACATTGAGACAAAGTGTTGGTTCTTTGAGAAAATCAACAAGACAGAAGAGCATTTATCCAAACTAACCAAAAGACAGAGAGAGAATATCCAAATTAACAGAATCAGAACGAAAAGGGGACATAACAATAGACACAGAGGAAATCCAGAGAATCATCAGGTCACACTTCAAAAACCTGTACTCCACGATATTGGATAATATAAAGGAAATGGACAATTTTCTCAATAGGTACCACATACAAAATTAAGTTAAGACCACATAAACAATTTAAATAGAACTATAAGCCCTAGGGAAACAGAAGCACTCATCAAAAGTCTTCTAACCAAAAACAGCCCAGGGCTAGATGGTTTCAGAACATAATTTCAAAGAAGAACTAATACCAATACTCCTCAAATTGATCCACACAAAATATACAGAAGGAACATTGCCAGACTTAACCTGTTTCTATTCATCTATGTTTTGCCTCAAGGCTTTTTACCTTTCTTTCATTCTGCATATCCTACCTTCCTGCTTCCTCTGTGTCTGGCTGGCTTGCTCCTGGCATCTCTTTTCTTTCTTCTCTGAGCCTAAGCTCCTCCTATTCACTCTCTTTGCCTGGAAGTCCCACCTATACCTCCTCCCTTGCTATTGGCCATTCAGCTTTTTATTAGACCAATCAAGTGCCTTAGGTAGTCAAGGTAAAGCATCAATACATCTTTACATAGTTAAACAAATATTCCACAACATAAACAAATGCCACACATCTTTGTAGAGTTAAACAAATATTCTATAATTGTTTCCCCTCACATAATCTGATAATACATGTCCTTTGTGTTAAGTCCCTTCTGCTATGGAATAATAAATTGAGAAGGAAGAGAAAATAAATGTACAGATTTAAGTTGTGTCATTAAGACAGAATTAAAACCATCTAGAAGGGAAGTAGTAAAGGAAAAAGTCACCCTGTCACAATCTGACCAGAGAGCAGTGTGACATTTCTATAGGATAATTGGTTGTCATACAGTTCCTCTACAATTGTAAAACAGAGCCTTGAAGGAATCAATTATCCATGATAGGGTCACAAAACCTGATCGTTAACCTGCTGAGACCTTTTCTAAACATCCTGATTAAATAGCCCAGCACTTTGAATAGCTGCCTACACACACTGGGACCACTTGGGATATTTGATTTTAAAATGCAGAGTTCTAGCTGCACTCCCCGGCATTTAACTTGGTCACCTTAGACTTGGGATCAGAAAATCTGGACATGGGGAAGGACAGGTATAATATGAGCTAGACTATCTTACAATTCAGAAAAGTAAAAGAAATTTTCCACCTCTGCTCCTGACGCAGTCACACAGGAGGCATGTAAAAGACACAGGTTTTAGCCTGAAGGGGCTGCACCTGGCCAAGTAGGGATAGTTTGAATATTAAAATAGATGCCAGGTTCAGATTATTTCCCAGTGAATAAAATATGAATCTATGTTCCTATACTGTCACACAGAAAGAGAGCAAAATAAGATGACATGGTGACAGGTGGCTGTAATGGCACATGTATGTACAGAGAGCAGAACCCGAGGTTAGTCTTAAGCTAGGTGAAGAAGGTTGTTATGTATGACTTGAAATGTTGCAGGCCATAGGATATGTACATGGCCTCTTTTATTAATTCTAGGAGTTGCCATACAAAATGATGGATTTCTGTACAGGATGTTCATACATATTTCATTATACTTTGTTCTAATTGGTCCCCCGTGCTCAAGGTCCTTCTCCAAGATCCCTGTCTACCTCTGGTTGGTTTCCTTCCTCCCTCTAGATAGTTCCCCAGATGCACAATGATGCTTGCGTCCTATGCATTCTCTAGGGCCCTTTTTATTCCCCCTTCACTCTGTAGTATATCTTCTCATGATTCCCTGTCCAGTTTAAGCTTACACACAAACATACATATTTAAGTTCCAGCCCAAGACGGAGCACACAGTATTGATTTTGCTTATCATAGTTGATTTCCAGGCCCATCTAGTTCTTGCAAATGTCATTTTACTTTATATCTGAACGAAGTATTCCATTATGTACGTGTCTCACATTCTTCTGCTGATGAACTTTTTGGCTGGTTCCTTTCCTGGCAATTGTGAAGAATGCGGTAATAAATGTGAATAATGCAGTAATAAATGTGGATGAGCAAATATCTCTGTGGGATACTGATTTCAAGTCCCTTAGGCATACACCCAAGAACAACACAGCATTGTGGCATGTAAGTTCTCCCTTTCGTGTTCTGAGAAGCATCCATACTGAATTCCATGGTGCAGTAGTTTCCATAACATAACCCAGCAGCAAACAAGGGCTCCTCCAGCAGATCTTTGGCAGGAATTGTCATTTGTTTCCTAGTGAGAGCCATTCAAATGAGAATGAAGTGTAATTCTGGGTCAGCTTCAAGCTTGCATTTTGTGATGGCTAAGGATGTAGAATTCCTTATCTGCATCAGGTATGTGTTAACCACTGGTGTTTCTTCTTTTAAGAGCTATTTAATCAATTCAGTGGCCCATTTGTTAACTGGATAATTTTGGTTCTTCATAAATTCTACACACGGATCCTCTATCTGGTCTGTAGTTGTCCGTCTCTTCCTTTCCTGTGAAGATGCTTTTCAATCTCATGTAAGCCCATTTCTCAATCTTGGGATTCGTGCATTTGCTACTATAGTCCTTTCCATAAAGCCTTCCATTGTGGAATATTTGTACATGATGTGAAGGTGTGCTGCTGGGGTTGGTGTAATAAAAAGCTGACTGGCCAGCACCTAGGCAGGAGGTATAGGTGGGACTTCTGAGCATAGACAAAGGAAGTAGGAAGAGATAATTGAGACACAGAGAGATGCCAATAAGACCTTGAGGGAGCTGGACAGACAGAATAAAAGAAAGGTTTAAAAAAAACACGAGACAAAACATAGATTAATATATATGGGTCAATTTAAGTTATAAGAGCTAGTGGGAAAAGTCTAAGCAAAGGCCAAGTTTTCATAACTAATAAGTCTCCATGCTGTTATTTGGGAGCTGTCTCTCTCTCTCTCTCTCTCTCTCTCTCTCTCTGTGTGTGTGTGTGTGTGTGTGTGTGTGTGTGTGTGTGTGTGTTCTTCCAATGTTTTCTCTAGAACTGTAAAATTTTCAAATGTTATACTGAGGCCATTGTTCCCCTTTGTGTTGATTTGATTTTTGCACAGGGAGAGATATATGGATTTAGCTTCTTCTATGTAATGTTATCTAGATTGTCCAGAAATGGTTCTTTTTTTTCCAATGCTCAACTTTTATTTTTCTTTTGTCATTTACAGTAGGATAAATATTTTGTTGCTATTGCTACACTTTAAATTTACATTCTAACCTATTAAATGCGGAAGTTAGTGTAAAGCTTAAAAATTAAGTGTCAGAAATGGTTCTTTTTTTGTTTTTGTTTTTGTTTTTTTCGAGACAGGGTTTCTCTGTGGCTTTGGAGCCTGTCCTGGAACTAGCTCTGTA
>NC_022019.1:19604432-19606666 GCF_000317375.1 Microtus ochrogaster | reverse complement strand
CCTGCCTCTGCCTCCCGAGTGCTGGGATTAAAGGCGTGTGCCACCATCGTCCGGCTAGAAATGGTTCTTTAAAAGGCCATCTTTTCACTAATATTTGTCTTTGTTGCCATCCTTAGAGATTTGGTGGATGTATTGCTATGGATTTATTCTTGGGTCTTCTGCTCTCTCTCTTTTTGTACCAGTGCCATGGTGCTTTTGTTACTATGCTTCATAATTTGAGATCAGGCATTTGATTCCTCTAGCATTGTACATATGTGAAAGAATGCCTTGGCTATTCCGGATCTTTTGTGCTTCTATATGACTTTATACGTTTTTCCACTATGTGAAGACTAATATTGTCAGTGATTGGGATTCCATTGAATCTGTAGATTACTTTCAACAATATAGTCATTTCCATAATATTTATTATCCCAATCCGTGGGCATGGAGGGTCTTTCCATCTTCTATTGCTTTCTTCATTTTTTTTCATTGTTTTGGGAGTTTTCCCTGTAGAAGGATTTGCCCTGCTTGATTAAGTTTATTCCTTGGTATTTTGTTTATTATTAAGCTATGGTGAAAGAAATTTTTTTCTTGATTTGTTTTTTTTTTGATTTGTTTCTGGACAAGGTCATTATTGATACATAGGAAAGCTACTGATTTTTGTGTTTTGATTTTGTGTCTTGATACACTGATGAGTATGTTTCTCAGTTGTAAGACTTTTCCGTAGAAGTCTTTAGGGTTTTAAGTATAGGATTATTGCAATTAGAAAAAAGTTGACTTCTTTCCTTGTTCATAGTCCTCTATCTCTTTCTGATCTTAATGTTCTAGTTAAGACTTTAAGCAATGTATTAAATGAGAGTAGAGAGAGAGAAGAAATTCTTATTCTCAACTCCTTCCAGAGTTTTGGAAAAAAATGCTTTCAGCTTTTCCTTTTCTTAATATAATGTTGGACATAGGTTAATTTCATATAGCTTTTATTAGGTTGAGGTATGTGCCTTCTATTCCCATTTTCTTTAGAGATAATCTCCTGAAGAGTTATGAAATATTGCTTAAGGCTATTTCTGCATCAGTTGAAATAATCTTATTATTCCTGTCCTTAAGTCTATTTGTATGCTGAGTTATAATTATAGATTTGCATATGTTAAACAAACTTTGAATCCTAAAAGGAAGCAACTTGATTACAGCATATACTCTTACTATGCTCTTGAATTTAATTTGCAATTATTTATTCAGAATTTTTACATCTATTATCATCAGGACAATAGATATTTTTGTTGTATCCTTAATAAGGTTTTGATATCAAGGTAATAGTTTCATAGAATGAGTTTGTAGCAGTCAAACATGAGGATCACACATGTAATCCTAGCACACGGGAAATGGCAGGAAGAGAAGTCAGGACTTAAAGTTGTCCCTAACCTACACATTCTAAATACTTATTTTATAAACACAGATAAGCATAGCTATCATCCTTCATCAAAGCAACTTCTTTTAGTAGCAGACACCATTACAGAAAACCTCAACTGGTCAAAATGTAGAGCTGACCATAAGGTGCTTGTTCTCATTTGGTACAACTGCAACAAAGCCTCCTACAGCTCAGGCTCAGGGAAAGTGGAAGAGGAGATGGGAAAATTGTAAGATACAAAGGCCCACCCACCCAGGAAAACTAGAGTGAGAAAATGTCTTCTGGGGAAAAAAAAAGGCGACTCCTGAGAAAGGAAATTATCCTTTCCTAAGGATGAGTCTCCCAAATAATTATCCATACAAAGTGAACAGTCCTATAATAATTTTCACACAAGTCATAGTAAAGGGAATCAGCATTGTATATATAAGTTTATGCATACATATAACAATAATAATAAAAAGAATGGCATGAATTTGAGAGGGAGTAGGTGGGATAGGGCATTGGTTGGAGGGGAAGGGACATGGGAAGAGTTGGGGGGAAGAATGGAAAGGGAGGAAGTGACGGAACTCTGTTTTAATTTCAAGAAAAGAGGAAATGAAGTAGAGGACATGGAGGAGGAGGTGGGTCATAGAGGAATTGGGTGGATGTGATCAAAATATATTGATACAAATTTTTAAAAATAATAATATACTGAAAACATTATCCTAAGCTCTATGGCAAGTTGGAAGCCAGATTGGGCTATATGAAACTGTGTCTCATCCAAAGACAAACATATAGGCATCCTCCTGAATATTAACCTTCATCAGGCGATGAAAGGAGACAGAGACAGAGACCAACATTGGAGCACCGGACA